>NW_024470678.1:107251-344965 GCF_017639515.1 Carcharodon carcharias
TCTGTGATATTTGTATCTCAGTCTCTCTCTGTGAAATTTGTATCTCAGACTCCCTCTCTGTGATATTTGTATCTCAATCACTCTCTGTGATATTTGTATCTCAGTCTCTCCTCTCTCCTGTGAATTTTGTATCTCAGCTCTCTCTCTCTCTGATACTTGTATCTCAGTCCTCTCTCTTAGATATTTGTATCTCAGTCTCTCTTTGATATTTGTATCTCATTCTTCTCTGTGATTTTGTATCTCAGTCTCTCTCTCTGTGATATTTGTATCTCAGTCTCTCTCTCTCTCTGTGATATTTGTACCTCAGTCTCTTTCTCTGTGATATTTGTATCTCAGTCTCTCTCTGTGATATTGTATCTCAGTCTATCTCTCTCTGTCATATTTGTATATCAGTCTCTCTCTGTGATATTTGTATCTCAGTCTTTCTCTCTCTGTGATATTTGTATCTCCGGTCTCTCCTCTCGTGATATTTGTATCTCAGTCTCTCTCTGTGATATTTGTATCTCCGTCTCTCTCTGTGATATTTGTATCTCAGTCTCTCTCTCTCTGTGATATTTGTATCTCAGTCTCTCTCTCTCTCTGTGATATTTGTATCTCAGTCTCTCTCTGTGATATTTGTATCTCAGTCTCTCTCTCTCTCTGTGATATTTGTATCTCAGTCTCTCTCTGTGATATTTGTATCTCAGTCTCTCTCTCTCTCTCTGATATTTGTATCTCAGTCACTCTCTCTCATATTTGTATCTCTCTCTCTCTGTGATATTTGTAGCTCAGTCTCTCTCTGTGATATTTGTATTTCAGTCTCTCTCTCTGTGATATTTGTATCTCATCTCTCTCTGTGATATTTGTATTTCAGTCACTCTCTCTGTGATATTTGTATCTCAATCTCTCTCTGTGATATTTGTATCTCAGTCTCTCTCTCTCTCTCTGTGATATTTGTATCTCATTCACTCTCTCTGATATTTTTATCTCAGTCTCTCTCTCTCTCTTTGATATTTGTATCTCAGTCTCTCTCTGTGATATTTGTATCTCAGTCTCTCTCTCTGTGATATTTGTATCTCAGTCACTCTCTGTGATATTTGTATCTCAGTCTCTCTCTCTCTGTGATATTTGTATCTCAGTCACTCTCTCTGATATTTGTATCTCAGTCTCTCTCTCTCTCTGTGATATTTGTATCTCAGTCTCTCTCTCTCTCTGTGATATTTGTATCTCAGTCTCTCTCTCTCTCTCTCTCTGTGATATTTGTATCTCAGTCTCTCTCTCTGTGATATTTGTATCTCACCGTCAGTCTCTATTATATTGGTATCTCAGTCTCTCTCTCTCTCTGTGATATTTGTATCTCAGTCTCTCTCTCTCGTGATATATGTATCTCAGTCTCTCTCTCTGTGATATTTGTACCTCAGTCTCTCTCTCTCTTTGAAATTTGTATCTCAGTCACTCTCTGTGGTATTTGTAACTCAGTCTCTCACTCTGTAATTTTGTATCTCAGTCTCTCTCTCTCTGTGATATTTGTATCACAGTCTCTCTCTCTCTTGATATTTGTATCTCAATTCTCTCTCTCTCTGTGATATTTGATCTCAGTCTCTCTCTTTGATATTGTATGTCATTCTCTCTCTCTCTCTGTATATTGTATATCAGTCCTCTCCTCTCTCTCTGAATATTTTGTATCTCCGTCCTCTCTCTCTGTGATGTTTGTTTCTCAGTCTCTCTCTCTGATATTTGTATCTCAGTCCTCTCTCTGTGATATTTGTATCTCAGACTCTCTCTGTTATATTTGTATCTCAGTCTCTCTCTCTCTGTGATATTTGTATCTCAGTCTCTCTCTCTGTGATATTTGTATCTCAGCTCATCTCTGTGATATTTGTACTCTAGTCTCTCTCTCTCTCTGTGATATTTGTATCTCAGTCTCTCTCTCGTGATAATATGTATCTCAGTCTCTCTCTCTGGATATTTGTCTGTCAGTCTCTCGCTCTGTTATATTTGTATCTCAGTCTCTCTCTCTGTGATATTTGTATCTCAGTCTCCCCCTGTTATATTTGTATCTCAGTCTCTTTCTCTCTCTCTGTTATATTTGTATCCCAGTCTCTCTCTCCCTCTGTGATATTAGTATCTCAGTCTCTCTCTCTCTGTGATATTTGTATCTCAGTCTCTCGCTCTGTGATATTTGTATCAAAGTCTCTCTCTCTCTCTGATATTTGTATCTCAGTCTCTCTCTCTCTCTGTGATATTTGTATCACAGTCTCTCTCTCTGTGATATTTGTATCTCAGATTCTCTCTCTCTGTGATATTTGTTTCTCAGTCACTCTCTCTGATATTTTTATCTCAGTCTCTCTCTGTGATATTTGTATCTCAGTCTCTTTCTCTCTCTCTGTGATATTTGTATCTCAGTCTCTCTCTCTGTGATATTTCTTTCCCCGTCTGTCTCTATTATATTGATATCTCAGTCTCTCTCTCTCTGTGATATTTGTATCTCAGTCTCTCTCTCTGATATTTGTATCTCAGTCTCTCTCTCTGTGATATTTGTACCTCAGTCTCTCTCTCTCTGTGATATTTGTATCTCAGTCACTCTCTCTGTGATATTTGTAACTCAGTCTCTCACTCTGTAATATTTGTATCTCAGTCTCTCTCTCTCTTGTGATATTTGTATCACAGTCTCACTCTCTCTTTGATATTTGTATATCAGTCTCTCTCTCTCTCTGATATTTGTATCTCATCTCTCTCTGTGATATTTGTATCTCCGTCTCTCTCTGTGATATTTGTATATCAGTCACTCTCTCTCTCTCTGTGATATTTGTATCTCAGTCTCTCTCTCTCTGTGTGATGTTCGTTTCTCAGTCTCTATCTCACTGGGATATTTGTTTCTCAATCACTCTCTCTCTCCGTTATATTTGTATCTCCGTCTCTCACTCTCTATGTGTTATTTGTATCCCAGTCACTCTCTGTGATTTTTGTATCTCAGACTCTTTCTCTGATATTTGTATCTGTCTCTCTCTCTCTCTCTGTTATATTTGTATCCCAGTCTCTCTCTCCCTCTGTTAAATTAGTATCTCAGTCTCTCTCTCTCTGTGATATTTGTATCTCAGTCTATCTCTCTGTGATATTTGTATCTCAGTCTCTCCCTGTTATATTGTATCTGAGTCTCTTTCTCTCTCTCTGTGATATTTGTATTCAATCTCTCTCTCTCTCTGTGATATTTGTATCTCAGTCTCTCTCTCTCTGTGATATTTGTATCTCAGTCTCTCTCTGTGATATTTGTATCTCAGTCTCTCTCTCTTTGATATTTGTATCTCAGTCTCTCTCTCTCTCTGTGATATTTGTATCTCAGTCTCTCTCTCTGTGATATTTGTATCTCAGTCTCTCTCTCTGTGATATTTGTATCTCAGTCTCTCTCTCTGTGATATTTGTATCTCAGTCACTCTCTCTGATATTTGTATCTCAGTCTCTCTCTCTCTCTCTCTTTGATATTTGAATCTCAGTCTCTCTCTGTGATATTTGTATCTCAGTCTCTCTCTCTCTGTGATATTTGTATCTCAGTCTCTCTCTGTGATATTTGTATCTCAGTCTCTCTCTCTGTGATATTTGTATCTCAGTCTCTCTCTGTGATATTTGTATCTCAGTCTCTCTCTCTGTGATATTTGTATCTCAGTCACTCTCTGTGATATTTGTATCTCAGTCTCTCTCTGTGATATTTGTTTTTCAGTCTCTCTCTGTGATATTTGTATCTCAGTCACTCTCTGTGATATTTGTATCTCGGTCTCTCTCTCTCTGTGATATTTGTATCTCAGTCTCTCTCTGTGATATTTGTATCTCAGTCTCTCTCTGTGATATTTATATCTCTTTCTCTCTCTCTGTGATATTTGTATCTCTCTCACTTTCTGTGATATTTGTATCTCAGTCTCTCTCTCTCTCTGATATTTGTATCTCAGTCTCTCTCTCTCGCTCTGTGATATTTGTATCTCTGTCTCTCTCTCTGTGATATTTGTATCTCAGTCTCTGTGATATTTGTATCTCAGTCTCTCTCTCTGTGATATTTGTTTCTCAGTCACTCTCTGTGATATTTGTATCTCAGTCTCTCTCTTTCTCTCTTTGATATTTGTATCTCTTTCTCTCTCTCTGTGATATTTGTATCTCAGTCTCTCTCTGTGATATTTGTATCTCAGACTCTCTCTCTCTCTGATACTAGTAATTCAGTCTCTCTCTGTGATATTTGTATCTCAGTCTCTCTCTCTGTGATAGTTGTATCTCAGTCTCTCTCTGTGATATTTGTATCTCAGTCTCTCTCTCTGTGACATTTGTATCTCAGTCACTCTGTGATATTTGTATCTCAGTCTCTCTCTCTCTCTCTCTGTGATATTTGTATCTCACTCACTCTCTGTGATATTTGTATCTCAGTCTCTCTCTCTCTGATATTTGTATCTCAGTCTCTCTCGCTGTGATATTTGTATCTCAGTCTCTCTCTCTGTGATATTTGTATCTCCTTAACTCTCTCAATGATATTTGTATCAGAGTCTCTCTCTCTCTCTTTGATATTTGTATCTCAATCACTCTCTGTGATATTTGTATCTCAGTCTCATTCTCTCTGTGATATTTGTATCTCAGTCTCTCTCTGTTATATTTGTATCTCAGTCTCTCTCTCTATGTGATATTTGTATCTCAGTCTCTCTCTGTGATATTTGTATCTCTTTCTCTCTCTCTGTGATATTTGTATCTCAGTCACTCTCTGTGATATTTGTATCTCAGTCTCTCTCTCTCTCTGTGATATTTGTGTCTCAGTCACTCTCTCTGATATTTGTATCTCAGTCTCTCTCTGTGATATTTGTATCTCAATTTCTTTCTCTCTCTCTGTGATATTTGTATCTCAGTCTCTCTCTCTCTCTGTGATATTCGTATCTCAGTCTCTCTCAATGTGATATTTCTTTCCCCGTCTGTCTCTATTATATTGGTATCTCAGTCTCTCTCTCTCTGTGATATTTGTATATCAGTCTCTCTCTCTCTCTGTGATATTTGTATCTCAGTCTCTCTCTCTGCGATATTTGTACCTCAGTCTCTCTCTCTCTTTGATATTTGTATCTCAGTCACTCTCTCTGTAATATTTGTAACTCAGTCTCTCACTCTGTAATATTTGTATCTCAGTCTCTCTCTCTCATGTGATATTTGTATCACAGTCTCACTCTCTCTTTGATATTTGTATATCAGTCTCTCTCTCTCTCAGATATTTGTATCTCATCTCTCGCTGTGATATTTGTATCTCAGTCTCTCTCTGTGATATTTGTATATCAGTCACTCTCTCTCTCTCTGTGATATTAGTATCTCAGTCTCTCTCTCTCTGTCATATTTGTTTCTCAGTCTCTCTCTCTCTCTCATATTTGTATCTCAGACTCTCTCTCTCTGTGATATTTGTATCTCAATCTCTCTCTCTCTATGTGATATTTGTTTCTCATTCTCTCTCTCGCTCTGTGATATTTGTATCTCAGTCTCTCTCTCTTTGATATTTGTATCCCATTCTCTCTCTGTGATAGTTGTATCTCAGTCTCTCTCTCTGTGATATTTGTATCTCAGTCTCTCTCTCTCTGTGATATTTGTATCTCAGTCTCTCTCTGTGATATTTGTATCTCAGTCTCTCTCTCTCTGATATTTGTATCTCAATCACTCTCTGTGATATTTGTATCTCAGTCTCTCTCTCTCTCTGTGATATTTGTATCTCAGTCTCACTCTCTCTGAAATTTGTATCTCAGTCTCTCTCTGTGATATTTGTATCTCAGTCTCTCTCTCTCTCTGTGATATTTGTATCTCAGTCTCTCTCTGTGATATTTGTATCTCAGTCTCTCTCTCTGTGATATTTGTATCTCAGTCTCTTTCTGTGATATTTGTATCTCAGTCTCTCTCTCTGTGATATTTTTATCTCAGTCACTCTCTCTGATATTTGTATCTCAGTCTCTCTCTGTGATATTTGTATCTCAGTCTCTCTCTCTGTGATATTTGTATCTCAGTCACTCTCTCTGATATTTGTATCTCAGTCTCTCTCTGTGATATTTGTATCTCAGTCTCTCTCTCTCTGTGATATTTGTATCTCAGTCTCTCTCTCTCTCTGTGATATTTGTATCTCAGTCTCTCTCTCTCTGTGATATTTGTATCTCAGTCTCTCTCTCTGTGATATTTCTTTCCCCGTCTGTCTCTATTATATTGGTATCTCAGTCTCTCTCTCTCTTTGATATTTGTATCTCAGTCACTCTCTCTGTGATATTTGTAACTCAGTCTCTCACTCTGTAATATTTGTATCTCAGTCTCTCTCTCTCTTGTGATATTTGTATCACAGTCTCACTCTCTCTGTGATATTTGTATATCAGTCTCTCTCTCTGATATTTGTATCTCAGTCTCTCTCTGTGATATTTGTACCTCAGTCTCTCTCTGTGATATTTGTATATCAGTCACACTCTCTCTCTCAGTGATATTTGTATCTCAGTCTCTCTCTCTGTGTGATGTTTGTTTCTAAGTCTCTATCTCTCTGTGATATTTGTTTCTCAGTCTCTCTCTTGTGATATTTGTATCTCAGACTCTCTCTCTCTCTCTCTGATACTTGTATCTCAGTCACTCTCTTTGATATTTGTATCTCAGTCTCTCTCTCTGTGATATTTGTATCTCAGTCTCTCTCTCTGTGATATTTGTATCTCAGTCTCTCTCTCTCTGATATTTGTATCTCAGTCTCTCTCTCTCTGTGATATTTGTTTCTCAGTCTCTCTCTGTGATATTTGTATCTCAGTCTCTCTCTCTCTCTGATATTTGTATCTCAGTCTCTCTCTGTGATATTTGTATCTCAGTCTCTCTCTGTGATATTTGTATCTCAGTCTCTCTCTCTGTGATATTTGTATCTCAGTCTTTCTCTCTGTGATATTTGTATCTCAGTCTCTCTCTCTCTCTGTGATATTTGTATCTCAGTCTCTCTCTCTGTGATATTTGTATCTCAGTCTCTCTCAGTGATATTTGTATCTCAGTCTCTCTCTCTCTGTGATATTTGTATCTCAGTCTCTCTCTCTGATATTTGTATCTCAGTCTCTCTGTCTGTGTGATATTTGTATCTCAGTCTCTCTCTCTGTGATATTTGTATCTCAGTCTCTTTCTCTCTCTCTGTGATATTTGTATCTCAGTCTCTCTCTCTGTGATATTTGTATCTCAGTCTCTCTCTCTGTGATATTTGTATCTCAGTCTCTCTCTCTCTGTGATATTTGTATCTCAGTCACTCTCTCTGTGATATTTGTATCTCAGTCTCTCTCTCTCTGTGATATTTGTATCTCAGTCTCTCTCAGTGATATTTGCATCTCAGTCTTTCTCTGTGATATTGGTTTCTCAGTCACTCTCTCTCTCTGTGATATTTGTATCTCAGTCTATCGCTCTCTGTTATATTTGTATCTCAGTCTCTCTCTCTGTGATATTTGTATCTCAGTCTCTCTCTGTGATATTTGTATCTCAGTCACTCTCTCTGTGATATTTGTATCTCAGTCTCTCTCTCTCTGTGATATTTGTATCTCAGTCTCTCTCTGTGATATTTGTATCTCAGTCTCTCTCTCTGTGATATTTGTATCTCAGTCTCTCTCTGTGATATTTGTATCTCAGTCTCTCTCTCTCTGTGATATTTGTATCTCAGTCTCTCTCTGTGATATTTGTATCTCAGTCTCTCTCTCTGTGATATTTGTATCTCAGTCTCTCTCTGTGATATTTGTATCTCAGTCTCTCTCTCTCTGTGATATTTGTATCTCAGTCTCTCTCTCTGTGATATTTGTATCTCAGTCTCTCTCTCTGTGATATTTGTAGCTCATTCTCTCTCTGTGATATTTGTATCTTATTTTCTCTCTGTGATATTTGTATCTCAGTCTCTCTCTCTGTGATATTTGTATCTCAGTCTCTCTCTGTAATATTTGTATCTCAGTCTCTCTCTCTCTGTGATATTTGTATTTCAGTCTCCTCTCTCTCTCTCTCTGATACTTGTATCTCAGTCACTCTCTTTGATATTTGTATCTCAGTCTCTGTCTCTTTGATATTTGTATCCCATTCTCTCTCTGTGATAGTTGTATCTCAGTCTCTCTCTCTCTTTGATATTTGTATCTCAGTCTCTCTCTCTCTGTGATATTTGTATCTCAGTCTCTCTCTGTGATATTTGTATCTCAGTCTCTCTCTCTGTGATATTTGTATCTCAGTCACTCTCTCTGATATTTGTATCTCAGTTTCTCCCTGTGATATTTGTATCTCAGTCTCTTTCTGTCTCTCTGATATTTGTATCTCAGTCTCTCTCACTCTCTGTGATATTTCTATCTCAGTCTCTCTCTCTCTCTGTGATATTTGTATCTCAGTCTCTCTCTCTGTGATATTTCTTTCCCCGTCTGTCTCAATTATATTGGTATCTCAGTCTCTCTCTCTCTGTGCTATTTGTATATCAGTCTCTCTCTCTGATATTTGTATCTCAGTCTCTCTCTCTGTGATATTTGTATCTCAGTCTCTCTCTCTGTGATATTTGTATCTCAGTCTCTCTCTCTCTGTGATATTTGTATCTCAGTCTCTCTCTCTGTGATATTTGTATCTCAGTCTCTCTCTGTGATATTTGTATCTCAATCTCTCTCTCTCTCTGTGATATTTGTATCTCAGTCTCTCTCTGTGATATTTGTATGTCATTCTCTCTCTCTCTCTGATATTTGTATCTCAGTCTCTCTCTGTGATATTTGTATCTCAGTACCTCTCTCTGTGATATTTGTTTCTCAGTCTCTGTGATATTTGTATCTCAGTCTCTCTCTCTGTGATATTTGTTTCTCAGTCACTCTCTCTGATATTTGTATCTCAGTGCATCTCTCTCTCTGTGTGATATTTGTATCTCAGTCTCTCTCTCTGTGATATTTGTATCTCAGTCTCTCTCTCTTCTCACTCTGTGCTATTTGTTATCTCAGTCTCTCTCTCTTGATATTTGTATCTCAGTCTCTCTCTCTGTGATATTTGTATCTCAGTCTCTCTCTCTTTGATTTTTGTATCTCAGTCTCTCTCTCCCTCTGTGATATTTGTTTCTCAGTCTCTCTCTCTCTGTGATATTTGTATCTCTGTCTCTCTCTCTGTGATATTTGTATCTCAGTCTCTCTCTCTGTGATATTTGTATCTCAGTCACTCTCCTGTGATACTTTGTATCTCAGTCTCTCTTCTCTCTCTCTGTGATATTTGTACCTCCGACTCTCTCTGTGATATTTGTATCTCAGTCTCTCTCTCTCTGTGATATTTGTATCTCAGTCTCTCTCTCTGTGATATTTGTATCTCAGTCTCTCTCTGTGATATTTGTATCTCAGTCTCTCTCTCTCTGTGATATTTGTATCTCAGTCTCTCTCTGTGATATTTGTATCTCAGTCACTCTCTCTGTGATATTTGTATCTCAGTCTCTCTCTCTGTGATATTTGTATCTCAGTCACTCTCTCTGTGATATTTGTATCTCAGTCTCTCTCTGTGATATTTGTATCTCAGTCGCTCTCTCTCTGTGATATTTGTATCTCAATCTCTCTCTCCCTCTGTGATATTTGTTTCTCAGTCTCTCTCTCTCGCTCTGTGATATTTGTATCTCTGTCTCTCTCTCTGTGATATTATTTCCCCCCGATCTGTCTCTATCTATATTGGTATCTCAGTCTCTCTCTCTCTCTGTGATATTTGTATCTCAGTCTCTCTCTCTGTGATATTTGTATCTCAGTCTCTCTCTCTGTGATATTTGTATCTCAGTCTCTCTCTCTCTCTGATATTTGTATTTCAGTCACTCTCTCTGTGATATTTGTATTTCAGTCACTCTCTGTGATATTTGCATCTCAGTCTCTCTCTCTGTGATATTTGTATCTCAGTCTCTTTCTCTCGTGATATTTGTATCACAGTCTCTCACTCTCTCTTTGATATTTGTATCTCAGTCTCTCTCTCTCTGCTGATATTTGTATCTCAGGATCTCTCTCTGTGATATTTGTATCTCAGTCTCTCTCTGTGATATTTGTATATCAGTCTCTCTCTCTCTCTCTGTGATATTTGTATCTCAGTCTCTCTCTCTCTGTGTGATATTTGTATCTCAGTCTCTCTCTCTCTGTGATATTTGTATCTCTGTCTCTCGCTCTGTGATATTTTTATCTCAGTCTCTATCTCTCTGTGATATTTGTATCTCATCTCTCTCTCTCTCTGTGATATTTGTATCTCAGTCTCTCTCTCTCTGATATTTGTATCTCAGTCTTTCTCTCTCTGTGATATTTGTACCTCAGTCTCTCTCTCTCTCTGTGATATTTGTATCTCAGTCTCTCTCTCTCTGTCATATTTGTATCTCAGTCTCTCGCTCTGTGATATTTGTATCTCAGTCTCTCTCTCTGTGATATTTGTATCTCAGTCTCTCTCTCTGTGATATTTGTATCTCAGTCTCTCTCTGTGATATTTGTATCTCAGTCTCTCTCTCTCTCTGTTATATTTGTATCTCAGTCTCTCTCTCCCTCTGTGATATTAGTATCTCAGTCTCTCTCTCTCTGTGATATTTGTATCTCAGTCTCACGCTCTGTGATATTTGTATCACAGTCTCTCTCTCTCTCTGATATTTGTATCTCAGTCTCTCTCTCTCTCTGTGATATTTGTATCTCAGTCTCTCTCTCTGTGATATTTGTATCTCTGTCACTCTCTCTGTGATATTTGTATCTCTGTCACTCTCTCTGTGATATTTGTGTCTCAGATTCTCTCTCTCTGTGATATTTGTGTCTCAGTCACTCTCTCTGATATTTGTATCTCAGTCTCTCTCTGTGATATTTGTATCTCAGTCACTTTCTCTCTCGCTGTGATATTTGTATCTCAGTCTCTCTCTCTCTCTGTGATATTTGTATCTCAGTCTCTCTCTCTGTGATATTTGTATCTCAGTCTCTCTCTCTGTGATATTTCTTTCCCCGTCTGTCTCTATTATATTGGTATCTCAGTCTCTCTCTCTCTGTGATATTTGTATCTCAGTCTCTCTCTCTGATATTTGTATCTCAGTCTCTCTCTCTGTGATATTTGTATCTCAGTCTCTCTCTCTGAGATATTTGTACCTCAGTCTCTCTCTCTCTGTGATATTTGTATCTCAGTCTCTCTCTCTGTGATATTTGTAACTCAGTCTCTCTCTCTGTAATATTTGTATCTCAGTCTCTCTCTCTCTCTGTGATATTTGTATCTCTCTCACTTTCTGTGATATTTGTATCTCAGTCTCTCTCTCTCTCTGATATTTGTATCTCAGTCTCTCTCTGTGATATTTGTATCTCAGTCTCTCTCTGTGATATTTGCTTCTTAGTCACTCTCTCTCTCTCTCTGTGATATTTGTATCTCAGTCTCTCTCTGTAATATTTGTATCTCAGTCTCTCTCTCTCTGTGATATTTGTATCTCAGTTAATCTCTCTCTCTGTCAGATTTGTATCTCAGTCTCTCTCTCTCTGTGTTATTTGTATCTCAGTCACTCTCTGTGATTTTTGTATCTCAGACTCTTTCTCTGTGTGATATTTGTATCTGTCTCTCTCTCTCTCTCTGTTATATTTGTATCCCAGTCTCTCTCTCCCTCTGTTAAATTAGTATCTCAGTCTCTCTCTCTCTGTGATATTTGTATGTCAGTCTCTCGCTCTGTGATATTTGTATCTCAGTCTCTCCCTGTTATATTTGTATGTCAGTCTCTTTCTCTCTCTCTGTTATATTTGTATCCCAATCTCTCTCTCCCTCTGTGATATTAGTATCTCAGTCTCTCTCTCTCTCTGATATTTGTATGTCAGTCTCTCGCTCTGTGATATTTGTATCACAGTCTCTCTCTCTGTGATATTTGTATCTCAGTCACTCTCTTTGATATTTGTATCTCAGTCTCTCTCTCTTTGATATTTGTATCTCTCTCACTCTCTCTGTGATATTTGTAACTCAGTCTCTCACTCTGTAATATTTGTATCTCAGTCTCTCTCTCTCTTGTGATATTTGTATCACAGTCTCACTCTCTCTGTGATATTTGTATCTCAGTCTCTCTCTGTGATATTTGTATATCAGTCACTCTCTCTCTCTCTGTGATATTTGTATCTCAGTCTCTCTCTCTCTGTGTGATGTTTGTTTCTCAGTCTCTATCTCTCTGGGATATTTGTTTCCCAGCCTCTCTCTGTGATATTTGTATCTCAGTCACTCTCTCTCTCCGTTATATTTGTATCTCCGTCTCTCGCTCTCTATGTGTTATTTGTATCCCAGTCACTCTCTGTGATTTTTGTATCTCAGACTCTTTCTCTGTGTGATATTTGTATCTGTCTCTCTCTCTCTCTCTGTTATATTTGTATCCCAGTCTCTCTCTCCCTCTGTTAAATTAGTATCTCAGTCTCTCTCTCTCTGTTATATTTGTCTGGCAGTCTCTCGCTCTGTTATATTTGTATCTCAGTCTCTCTCTCTGTGATATTTGTATCTCAGTCTCTCCCTGTTATATTTGTATCTCAGTCTCTTTCTCTCTCTCTGTTATATTTGTATCTCAGTCTCTCCCTGTTATATTTGTATCTCAGTCTCTCGCTCTGTGATATTTGTATCTCAGTCTCTCGCTCTGTGATATTTGTATCTCAGTCCCTCTCTGTGATATTTGTATCTCAGTCCCTCTCTGTGATATTTGTATCTCAGTCACTCTCTCTGATATTTGTATCTCAGTCTCTCTCTGTGATATTTGTATCTCAGTCTCTTTCTGTGATATTTGTATCTCAGTCTCTCTCTCTGTGATATTTGTATCTCAGTCTCTCTCTATGTGATATTTGTATCCCGTCTGCTCTCTGTGATATTTGTATCTCAGTCTCTCTCTGTGATATTTGTAGCTCAGTCTCTCTCTGTGATATTTGTATCTCATTGTCTCTAAATGATATTTGTATCTCAGTCTCTCTCTCTGTAATATTTGTATCTCAGTCTCTCTCTCTGTGATATTTGTATCTCAGTCTCTCTCTCTGTGATATTTGTATCTCAGGTCTTGCTCTCTCTGGATATTTGTATCTCAGTCCTCTCTCTGCTGATATTTGTATCTCATTCTCTCTAAATGATATTTGAGTCTCAGTCTCTCTCTCTGTAATATTTGTATCTCAGTCTCTCTCTCTGTGATATTTGTATTTCAGTCTCTCTCTCTGTGATATTTGTATCTCATCTCTCTCTGTGATATTTGTATTTCAGTCACTCTCTCTGTGATATTTGTATTTCAGTCACTCTCTGTGATATTTGCATCTCAGTCTCTCTCTCTGTGATATTTGTATCTCAGTCCACTCTCTCTGATATTTGTATCTCAGTCTCTATCTGTGATATTTGTATCGTCAGTCTCTCTCTGTGATATTTTGTATCTCAGTCTCTCTCTCTCTGTGATATTTGTATTCTCAGGTCTCTCTCTCTGTGATATTTGTATCTCAGTCTCTTTCTAGTGAAATTAGTATCTCAGTCTCTCTCTCTCTGTGATATTTGTATGTCAGTCTCTCGCTCTGTGATATTTGTATCTCAGTCTCTCCCTGTTATATTTGTATCTGAGTCTCTTTCTCTCTCTCTGTTATATTTGTATCCCAATCTCTCTCTCCCTCTGTGATATTAGTATCTCAGTCTCTCTCTCTCTCTGATATTTGTATGTCAGTCTCTCGCTCTGTGATATTTGTATCACAGTCTCTCTCTCTCTGATATTTGTATCTCAGTCTCTCTCTCTCTCTGTGATATTTGTATCTCAGTCTCTCTCTCTGTGATATTTGTATCTCTGTCACTCTCTCTGTGATATTTGTACCTCTGATTCTCTCTCTCTGTGATATTTGTTTCTCAGTCACTTTCTCTGATATTTGTATCTCAGTCTCTCTCTCTGTCTCTCTCTGATATTTGTATCTCAGTCTCTCTCTGTGATAATTGTATCTCAGTCTCTCTCTCTCTATGATATTTGTATCTCAGTCTCTCTCTGTGATATTTGTATCTCAGTCTCTCTCTCTCTCTGTGATATTTGTATCTCAGTCACTCTCTCTTCTGAAATTTGTATCTCAGTCTCTCTCTGTGATATTTGTATCTCAGTCTTTCTCTCTCTGTGATATTTGTATCTCAGTCACTCTCTCTCTCTGTGATATTTGTATCTCAGTCTCTCTCTCTCTCTGATATTTGTATCTCAGTCTCTCTCTGTGATATTTATATCTCATTCTCTCTCTGTGATATTTGTATCTCAGTCCACTCTCTGTGATATTTGTATCTCAGTCTCTCTCTCTGTGATATTTGTTTCTCAGTCTCTCTCTCTCTCTCTCTCTGTGATATTTGTATCTCAGTCTCTCTCTCTGTGATATTTGTATCCTCAGCTCTCTGTGATATTTGTATCTCAGTCTCTCTCTCTGTGATATTTGTATCTCAGTCACTCTCTGTGATATTTGTATCTCAGTCTCTCTCTCTCTCTGTGATATTTGTTTCTCAGTCTCTCTCTCTGTGATATTTCTATCTCCTTCTCTCTAAATGATATTTGTATCTCAGTCTATCTCTCTCTGTCATATGTGTATATCAGTCTCTCTCTCTCTGTGATATTTGTATCTCAGTCTCTCTCTCTCTGTGATATTTGTATCTCAGTCTCTCTCTCTCTGTGATATTTGTATCTCAGTCTCTCTCTCTCTCTGTGATATTTGTATCTCAGTCTCACTCTCTCTGATATTTGTATCTCAGTCTCTCACTCTGTGATATTTGTATCTCAGTCTCTCTCTCTCTGTGATATTTGTATCACAGTCTCACTCTCTCTGTGATATTTGTATCTCAGTCTCTCTCTCTCTCTCTGATATTTGTATCTCAGTCTCTCTCTCTGTGATATTTGTATCTCAGCCTCTCTCTGTGATATTTGTATCTCAGTCTCTCTCTCTCTGTGATATTTGTATCTCAGTCTCTCTCTCTCTATGTGATATTTGTTTCTCATTCTCTCTCTCGCTCTGTGATATTTGTATCTCAGTCACTCTCTCCGTGATATTTGTATCTCAGTCAATCTCTCTCTCCGTTATATTTGTATCTCCGTCTCTCGCTCTCTATGTGTTATTTGTATCCCAGTCACTCTCTGTGATTTTTGTATCTCAGACTCTTTCTCTGTGTGATATTTGTATCTGTCTCTCTCTCTCTCTGTTATATTTGTATCCCAGTCTCTCTCTCCCTCTGTTAAATTAGTATCTCAGTCTCTCTCTCTCTGTTATATTTGTCTGGCAGTCTCTCGCTCTGTTATATTTGTATCTCAGTCTCTCTCTCTGTGATATTTGTATCTCAGTCTCTCCCTGTTATATTTGTATCTCAGTCTCTTTCTCTCTCTCTGTTATATTTGTATCCCAGTCTCTCTCTCCCTCTGTGATATTAGTATCTCAGTCTCTCTCTCTCTGTGATATTTGTATCTCAGTCTCTCGCTCTGTGATATTTGTATCTCTGTCACTCTCTCTGTGATATTTGTATCTCAGATTCTCTCTCTCTGTGATATTTGTTTCTCAGTCACTCTCTCTGATATTTGTATCTCAGTCTCTCTCTGTGATATTTGTATCTCAGTCTCTTTCTCTCTCTCTGTGATATTTGTATCTCAGTCTCTCTCTCTGTGATATTTGTATCTCAGTCTCTCTCTCTGTGATATTTCTTTTCCCGTCTGTCTCTATTATATTTGTATCTCAGTCTCTCTCTCTGTGATATTTGTACCTCAGTCTCTCTCTCTCTGTGATATTTGTATCTCAGTCACTCTCTCTGTGATATTTGTAACTCAGTCTCTCACTCTGTAATATTTGTATCTCAGTCTCTCTCTCTGTGATATTTGTATCTCAGTCTCTCTCTCTGTGATATTTCTTTTCCCGTCTGTCTCTATTATAATTGTATCTCAGTCTCTCTCTCTGTGATATTTGTACCTCAGTCTCTCTCTCACTTGTGATATTTGTATCACAGTCTCACTCTCTCTTTGATATTTGTATATCAGTCTCTCTCTCTCTGATATTTGTATCTCAGTCTCTCTCTCTGTGATATTTGTATCTCAGTCTCTCTCTGTGATATTTGTATCTCAGTCTCTCTCTCTCTGTGATATTTGTATCTCAGTCTCTCTCTGTGATATTTGTATCTCAGTCTCTCTCTGTGATATTTGTATCTCAGTCTCTCTCTCTGTGATATTTGTATCTCAGTCTCTCTCTCTGTGATATTTGTATCTCAGTCTCTCTCTGTGATATTTGTATCTCAGTCTCTTTCTCTCTCTCTGTGATATTTGTATCTCAGTCTCTCTCTCTTTGATTTTTGTATCTCAGTCTCTCTCTCCCTCTGTGATATTTGTTTCTCAGTCTCTCTCTCTCGCTCTGTGATATTTGTATCTCTGTCTCTCTCTCTGTGATACTTGTATCTCAGTCTCTCTCTGTGATATTTGTATCTCAGTCTCTCTCTCTGTGATATTTGTATCTCAGTCTCTTTCTCTGTGTGATATTTGTATCTCAGTCTCTCTCTCTCTGATATTTGTATGTCAGTCTCTCGCTCTGTGATATTTGTATCACAGTCTCTCTCTCTCTGATATTTGTATCTCAGTCTCTCTCTCTCTCTGTGATATTTGTATCTCAGTCTCTCTCTCTGTGATATTTGTATCTCTGTCACTCTCTCTGTGATATTTGTACCTCTGATTCTCTCTCTCTGTGATATTTGTTTCTCAGTCACTTTCTCTGATATTTGTATCTCAGTCTCTCTCTCTGTCTCTCTCTGATATTTGTATCTCAGTCTCTCTCTGTGATAATTGTATCTCAGTCTCTCTCTCTCTATGATATTTGTATCTCAGTCTCTCTCTGTGATATTTGTATCTCAGTCTCTCTCTCTCTCTGTGATATTTGTATCTTGGTCACTCTTTGTGATGTATGTATCTCAGTCTCTCTCTGTGATATTTGTATTTCAGTCTCTCTCTCTCTGTGATATTTGTATCTCAGTCACTCTCTGTGATATTTGTATCTCGGTCTCTCTCTCTCTGTGATATTTGTATCTCAGTCTCTCTCTGTGATATTTATATCTCTTTCTCTCTCTCTGTGATATTTGTATCTCAGTCACTCTCGGTGATATTTGTATCTCAGTCTCTCTCTCTCTGATATTTGTATCTCAGTCTCTCTCTCTCTCTCTCTGTCTGTGATATTTGTACCTCAGTCTCTCTCTCTGTGATATTTGTATCTCAGTCTCTCTGATATTTGTATCTCAGTCTCTCTCTCTGTGATATTTGTTTCTCAGTCACTCTCTGTGATATTTGTATCTCAGTCTCTCTCTCTGTGATATTTCTTTCCCCGTCTGTCTCTATTATATTGGTATCTCAGTCTCTCTCTCTCTGTGATATTTGTATATCAGTCTCTCTCTCTGATATTTGTATCTCAGTCTCTCTCTCTCTGTGATATTTGTATCTCAGTCTCTCTCTCTCTGTGATATTTGTATCTCAGTCTCTCTCTCTCTCTGTGATATTTGTATCTCAGTCTCTCTCTCTGTGATATTTGTATCTCAGTCTCTCACTGTGATATTTGTATCTCAGTCTCTCTCTCTCTCTCTGTGATATTTGTAGCTCAGTCTCTCTCTGTGATATTTGTACATCAGTCTCTCTCTGTGATATTTGTATCTCATTCTCTCTCTCTTTCTGATATTTGTATCTCAGTCTCTCTCTGTAATATTTGTATCTCAGTCTCTCTCTGTGATATTTGTATCTCAGTCACTCTCTGTGATATTTTTATCTCAGTCTCTCTCCTGTGATATTTGTATCTCAGTCTCTCTGTGATATTTGTACCTCCTCTCTCTCGGTGATATTTGTATCTCAGTCCTCTCTCGTGAATATTTGTATCTCAGTCTCTACTCTCTGTGATATTTGTATCTCAGTCTCTCTCTGTGATATTTGTATCTCAGTCTCTTCTCTCTCTCTGTGATATTTGTATCTCAGTCTCTCCTCTGTGATTTTGTATCTCAGTCTCTCTCTCTCTGTTATATTTGTCTGGCAGTCTCTCGCTCTGTTATATTTGTATCTCAGTCTCTCTCTCTGTGATATTTGTATCTCAGTCTCTCCCTGTTATATTTGTATCTCAGTCTCTTTCTCTCTCTCTGTTATATTTGTATCCCAGTCTCTCTCTCCCTCTGTGATATTAGTATCTCAGTCTCTCTCTCTCTGTGATATTTGTATCTCAGTCTCTCGCTCTGTGATATTTGTATCTCTGTCACTCTCTCTGTGATATTTGTATCTCAGATTCTCTCTCTCTGTGATATTTGTTTCTCAGTCACTCTCTCTGATATTTGTATCTCAGTCTCTCTCTGTGATATTTGTATCTCAGTCTCTTTCTCTCTCTCTGTGATATTTGTATCTCAGTCTCTCTCTCTCTCTGTCATATTTGTATCTCAGTCTCTCTCTCTCTCTGTGATATTTGTATCTCAGTCTCTCTCTCTGTGATATTTCTTTCCCCGTCTGTCTCTATTATATTTGTATCTCAGTCTCTCTCTCTGTGATATTTGTACCTCAGTCTCTCTCTCTCTGTGATATTTGTATCTCAGTCACTCTCTCTGTGATATTTGTAACTCAGTCTCTCACTCTGTAATATTTGTATCTCAATCTCTCTCTCTCTTGTGATATTTGTATCACAGTCTCACTCTCTCTTTGATATTTGTATATCAGTCTCTCTCTCTCTCTGATATTTGTATCTCATCACTCTCTGTGATATTTGTATCTCCGTCTCTCTCTGTGATATTTGTATATCAGTCACTCTCTCTCTCTCTGTGATATTTGTATCTCAGTCTCTCTCTCTCTGTGTGATGTTCGTTTCTCAGTCTCTATCTCACTGGGATATTTGTTTCTCAATCACTCTCTCTCTCCGTTATATTTGTATCTCCGTCTCTCGCTCTCTATGTGTTATTTGTATCCCAGTCACTCTCTGTGATTTTTGTATCTCAGACTCTTTCTCTGTGATTTTTGTATCTGTCTCTCTCTCTCTCTTGTGATATTTGTATCTCAGTCACTCTCTCTGATATTTGTATCTCAGTCTCTCTCTCTCTGTGATATTTGTATCTCAGTCTCTCTCTCTGTGATATTTGTATCTCAGTCTCTCTCTGTGATATTTGTATCTCAGTCTCTCTCTCTCTGTGATATTTGTATCTCAGTCTCTCTCTCTGTGATATTTGTATCTCAGTCTCTCTCTCTCTGTGATATTTGTATCTCAGTCTCTCTCTGTGATATTTGTATCTCAGTCTCTCTCTCTGTGATATTTGTATCTCAGTCTCTCTCTCTCTGTGATATTTGTATCTCAGTCTCTCTCTCTGTGATATTTGTATCTCAGTCACTCTCTCTGTGATATTTGTATCTCAGTCTCTCTCTCTGTGATATTTGTATCTCAGTCACTCTCTCTGATATTTGTATCTCAGTCTCTCTCTCTCTCTGTGATATTTGTATCTCAGTCTCTCTCTGTGATATTTGTATCTCAGTCTCTCTCTCTCTATGATATTTGTATCTCAGTCTCTCTCTGTGATATTTGTATCTCAGTCTCTCTCTCTCTGTGATTTTTGTATCTCGGTCACTCTTTGTGATGTATGTATCTCAGTCTCTCTCTGTGATATTTGTATTTCAGTCTCTCTCTCCCTGTGATATTTGTATCTCAGTCACTCTCTGTGATATTTGTATCTCGGTCTCTCTCTCTCTGTGATATTTGTATCTCAGTCTCTCTCTGTGATATTTATATCTCTTTCTCTCTCTCTGTGATATTTGTATCTCAGTCACTCTCGGTGATATTTGTATCTCAGTCTCTCTCTCTCTGATATTTGTATCTCAGTCTCTCTCTCTCTCTCTCTCTGTCTGTGATATTTGTACCTCAGTCTCTCTCTCTGTGATATTTGTATCTCAGTCTCTCTGATATTTGTATCTCAGTCTCTCTCTCTGTGATATTTGTTTCTCAGTCACTCTCTGTGATATTTGTATCTCAGTCTCTCTCTTTCTCTCTTTGATATTTGTATCTCTTTCTCTCTCTCTGTGATATTTGTATCTCAGTCTCTCTCTGTGATATCTGTATCTCAGACTCTCTCTCTCTCTGATACTAGTAACTCAGTCTCTCTCTGTGATATTTGTATCTCAGTCTCTCTCTCTGTGATATTTGTATCTCAGTCTCTCTCTGTGATATTTGTATCTCAAACTCTCTCTCTGTGACATTTGTATCTCAGTCACTCTCTGTGATATTTGTATCTCAGTCTCTCTCTCTCTCTGTGATATTTGTATCTCACTCACTCTCTGTGATATTTGTATCTCAGTCTCTCTCTCTGTGATATTTGTATCTCAGTCTCTCTCTGTGATATTTGTATCTCAGTCTCTCTCTCTGATATTTGTATCTCAGTCTCTCTCTCTCTCTCTCCCTCTCTGTGATATTTGTATCTCAGTCTCTCTCTCTGTGATATTTGTATCTCTGTCACTCTCTCTATGATATTTGTATCAGAGTCTCTCTCTCTCTCTTTGATATTTGTATCTCAATCACTCTCTGTGATATTTGTATCTCAGTCTCAATCTCTCTGTGATATTTGTATCTCAGTCTCTCTCTGTTATATTTGTATCTCAGTCTCTCTCTCTATGTGATATTTGTATCTCAGTCTCTCTCTTTCTCTCTTTGATATTTGTATCTCTTTCTCTCTCTCTGTGATATTTGTATCTCAGTCTCTCTCTGTGATATCTGTATCTCAGACTCTCTCTCTCTCTCTGATACTAGTAACTCAGTCTCTCTCTTTGAAATTTGTATCTCAGTCTCTCTCTCTGTGATATTTGTATCTCAGTCTCTCTCTGTGATATTTGTATCTCAAACTCTCTCTCTGTGACATTTGTATCTCAGTCACTCTGTGATATTTGTATCTCAGTCTCTCTCTCTATCTCTGTGATATTTGTATCTCACTCACTCTCTGTGATATTTGTATCTCAGTCTCTCTCTCTGTGATATTTGTACCTCAGTCTCTCTCTGTGATATTTGTATCTCAGTCTCTCTCTCTCTGATATTTGTATCTCAGTCTCTCTCTCAGTGATATTTGTATCTCAGTCTCTCTCTCTGTGATATTTGTATCTCAGTCTCTCTCTGTGATATTTGTATCTCAGACTCTCTCTCTCTCTCTGATACTAGTAACTCAGTCTCTCTCTGTGATATTTGTATCTGTCTCTCTCTCTGTGATATTTGTATCTCTGTCACTCTCTCTATGATATTTGTATCAGAGTCTCTCTCTCTCTCTTTGATATTTGTATCTCAATCACTCTCTGTGATATTTGTATCTCAGTCTCAATCTCTCTGTGATATTTGTTCTCAGTCTCTCTCTGTTATATTTGTATCTCAGTCTCTCTCTCTATGTGATATTTGTATCTCAGTCTCTCTCTGTGATATTTGTATCTCTTTCTCTCTCTCTGTGATATTGGTATCTCAGTCACTCTCTGTGATATTTGTATCTCAGTCTCTCTCTCTCTCTGTGATATTTGTATCTCAGTCACTCTCTCTGATACTTGTATCTCAGTCTCAATCTGTGATATTTGTACTTCCGACTCTCTCTGTGATATTTGTATCTCAGTCTCTCTCTCTCTGTGATATTTGTATCTCAGTCTCTCTCTCTCTCTGTGATATTTGTATCTCAGTCTCTTTCTGTGATATTTGTATCTCAATCTCTCTCTCTCTCTGTGATATTTGTTTCTCAGTCTCTCTCTGTGATATTTGTATCTCAGACTCTCTCTCTCTCTCTCTGATACTTGTATCTCAGTCACTCTCTTTGATATTTGTATCTCAGTCTCTCTCTCTTTGATATTTGTATCCCATTCTCTCTCTGTGATAGTTGTATCTCAGTCTCTCTCTCTCTGTGATACTTGTATCTCAGTCTCTCTCTGTGATATTTGTATATCAGTCTCTCTCTCTGTGATATTTGTATCTCAATCACTCTCTGTGATATTTGTATCACAGTCTCTCTCTCTCTCTCTGTGATATTTGTTTCTCAGTCTCTCTCTCTGTGATATTTGTATCTCAGTCTCTCTCTGTGATATTTGTATCTCAGTCTCTCTCTCTGTGATATTTGTATCTCTCACTCTCTCTGTGATATTTGTATCTCAGTCTCTCTCTGTGATATTTGTATCTCAGACTCTCTCTCTCTCTCTCTCTGATACTTGTATCTCAGTCACTCTCTTTGATATTTGTATCTCAGTCTCTCTCTCTTTGATATTTGTATCCCATTCTCTCTCTGTGATAGTTGTATCTCAGTCTCTCTCTCTCTGTGATACTTGTATCTCAGTCTCTCTCTGTGATATTTGTATCTCAGTCTCTCTCTCTGTGATATTTGTATCTCAATCACTCTCTGTGATATTTGTATCACAGTCTCTCTCTCTCTCTCTGTGATATTTGTATCTCAGTCACTCTCTCTGATATTTGTATCTCAGTCTCTCTCTGTGATATTTGTATCTCAGTCTCTCTCTCTCTCAGTGATATTTGTATCTCAGTCTCTGTGATATTTGTATCTCAGTCTCTCTCTCTCTGTGATATTTGTATCTCAGTCTCTTTCTGTGATATTTGTATCTCAGTCTCTCTCTCTGTGATATTTGTATCTCAGTCACTCTCTGTGATATTTGTATCTCAGTCTCTCTCTCTCTCTGTGATATTTGTATCTCAGTCACTCTCTCTGATATTTGTATCTCAGTCTCTCTCTGTGATATTTGTATCTCAGTCTCTTTCTCTCTCTCTGTGATATTTGTATCTCAGTCTCTCTCTCTCTGTGATATTTGTATCTCAGTCTCTCTCTCTCTCTGTGATATTTGTATCTCACTCTCTCTCTCTGTGATATTTCTTTCCCCGTCTGTCTCTATTATATTGGTATCTCAGTCTCTCTCTCTCTGTGATATTTGTATATCAGTCTCTCTCTCTGATATTTGTATCTCAGTCTCTCTCTCTCTGTGATATTTGTATCTCAGTCTCTCTCTCTGTGATATTTGTACCTCAGTCTCTCTCTCTCTTTGATATTTGTATCTCAGTCACTCTCTCTGTGATATTTGTAACTCAGTCTCTCACTCTGTAATATTTGTTTCTCAGTCTCTCTCTCTCTCTGTGATATTTGTATCTCAGTCTCTTTCTGTGATATTTGTATCTCAATCTCTCTCTCTCTCTGTGATATTTGTTTCTCAGTCTCTCTCTGTGATATTTGTATCTCAGACACTCTCTCTCTCTCTCTGATACTTGTATCTCAGTCACTCTCTTTGATATTTGTATCTCAGTCTCTCTCTCTTTGATATTTGTATCCCATTCTCTCTCTGTGATAGTTGTATCTCAGTCTCTCTCTCTCTGTGATACTTGTATCTCAGTCTCTCTCTGTGATATTTGTATCTCAGTCTCTCTCTCTGTGATATTTGTATCTCAATCACTCTCTGTGATATTTGTATCACAGTCTCTCTCTCTCTCTCTGTGATATTTGTTTCTCAGTCACTCTCTCTGATATTTGTATCTCAGTCTCTCTCTGTGATATTTGTATCTCAGTCTCTCTCTCTGTGATATTTGTATCTCTCACTCTCTCTGATATTTGTATCTCAGTCTCTCTCTGTGATATTTGTATCTCAGACTCTCTCTCTCTCTCTCTCTGATACTTGTATCTCAGTCACTCTCTCTGATATTTGTATCTCAATCTCTCTCTCTTTGATATTTGTATCTCATTCTCTCTCTGTGATATTTGTTTCTCAGTCTCTCTCTCTCTGTGATACTTGTATCTCAGTCTCTCTCTGTGATATTTGTATCTCAGTCTCTCTCTCTGTGATATTTGTATCTCAATCACTCTCTGTGATATTTGTATCACAGTCTCTCTCTCTCTCTCTGTGATATTTGTATCTCAGTCACTCTCTCTGATATTTGTATCTCAGTCTCTCTCTGTGATATTTGTATCTCAGTCTCTCTCTCTCTCAGTGATATTTGTATCTCAGTCTCTGTGATATTTGTATCTCAGTCTCTCTCTCTCTGTGATATTTGTATCTCAGTCTCTTTCTGTGATATTTGTATCTCAGTCTCTCTCTCTGTGATATTTGTATCTCAGTCACTCTCTGTGATATTTGTATCTCAGTCTCTCTCTCTCTCTGTGATATTTGTATCTCAGTCACTCTCTCTGATATTTGTATCTCAGTCTCTCTCTGTGATATTTGTATCTCAGTCTCTTTCTCTCTCTCTGTGATATTTGTATCTCAGTCTCTCTCTCTCTCTGTGATATTTGTATCTCAGTCTCTCTCTCTCTCTGTGATATTTGTATCTCAGTCTCTCTCTCTGTGATATTTCTTTCCCCGTCTGTCTCTATTATATTGGTATCTCAGTCTCTCTCTCTCTGTGATATTTGTATATCAGTCTCTCTCTCTGATATTTGTATCTCAGTCTCTCTCTCTCTGTGATATTTGTATCTCAGTCTCTCTCTCTGTGATATTTGTACCTCAGTCTCTCTCTCTCTTTGATATTTGTATCTCAGTCACTCTCTCTGTGATATTTGTAACTCAGTCTCTCACTCTGTAATATTTGTATCTCAGTCTCTCTCTCTCTTGTGATATTTGTATCACAGTCTCACTCTCTCTTTGATATTTGTATATCAGTCTCTCTCTCTCTGATATTTGTATCTCATCTCACTCTGTGATATTTGTATCTCAGTCTCTCTCTGTGATATTTGTATATCAGTCACTCTCTCTCTCTCTGTGATATTTGTATCTCAGTCTCTCTCTGTGTGATGTTTGTTTCTCAGTCTCTATCTCTCTGTGATATTTGTTTCTCAGTCTCTCTCTGTGATATTTGTATCTCAGACTCTCTCTCTCTGATACTTGTATCTCAGTCACTCTCTTTGATATTTGTATCTCCGTCTCTCTCTCTTTGATGTTTGTATCCCATTCTCTCTCTGTGATAGTTGTATCTCAGTCTCTCTCTCTCTGTGATATTTGTATCTCAGACTCTCTCTCTCTGTGATATTTGTATCTCAGTCTCTCTCTGTGATATTTGTATCTCAGTCTCTCTCTCTGTGATATTTGTATCTCAATCACTCTCTGTGATATTTGTATCTCAGTCTCTCTCTCTCTCTCTGTGATATTTGTATCTCAGTCTCACTCTCTCTGATATTTGTATCTCAGTCTCTCTCTGTGATATTTGTATCTCAGTCTCTCTCTCTCTCTGTGATATTTGTATCTCAGTCTCTCTCTGTGATATTTGTATCTCAGTCTCTCTCTCTCTGTGATATTTGTATCTCAGTCTCTTTCTGTGATATTTGTATCTCAGTCTCTCTCTCTGTGATATTTGTATCTCAGTCACTCTCTGTGATATTTGTATCTCAGTCTCTCTCTCACTCTGTGATATTTGTATCTCAGTCACTCTCTCTGATATTTGTATCTCAGTCTCTCTCTGTGATATTTGTATCTCAGTCTCTTTCTCTCTCTCTGTGATATTTGTATCTCAGTCTCTCTCTCTCTCTCTGTCATATTTGTATCTCAGTCTCTCTCTCTCTCTGTGATATTTGTATCTCAGTCTCTCTCTCTGATATTTGTATCTCAGTCTCTCTCTCTCTGTGATATTTGTATCTCAGTCTCTCTCTCTGTGATATTTGTACCTCAGTCTCTCTCTCTCTTTGATATTTGTATCTCAGTCACTCTCTCTGTGATATTTGTAACTCAGTCTCTCACTCTGTAATATTTGTATCTCAGTCTCTCTCTCTCGTGATATTTGTATCACAGTCTCACTCTCTCTTTGATATTTGTATATCAGTCTCTCTCTCTGATATTTGTATCTCATCTCTCTCTGTGATATTTGTATCTCAGTCTCTCTCTGTGATATTTGTATATCAGTCACTCCCTCTCTCTCTCTGTGATATTTGTATCTCAGTTTCTCTCTCTCTGTGTGATGTTTGTTTCTCAGTCTCTATCTCTCTGTGATATTTGTTTCTCAGTCTCTCTCTGTGATATTTGTATCTCAGACTCTCTCTCTCTCTCTCTGATACTTGTATCTCAGTCACTCTCTTTGATATTTGTATCTCAGTCTCTCTCTCTTTGATATTTGTATCCCATTCTCTCTCTGTGATAGTTGTATCTCAGTCTCTCTCTCTCTGTTATATTTGTATCTCAGTCTCTCTCTCTCTGTGATATTTGTATCTCAGTCTCTCTCTGTGATATTTGTATCTCAGTCTCTCTCTCTGTGATATTTGTATCTCAGTCACTCTCTCTGATATTTGTATCTCAGTCTCTTTCTGTGATATTTGTATCTCAGTCTCTTTCTCTCTGTTTGATATTTTTATCTCAGTCTCTCTCTCTGTGATATTTGTATCTCAGTCTCTCTCTCTCTCTGTGATAATTGTATCTCAGTCTCTCTCTGTGATATTTGTATATCAGTCACTCTCTCTCTCTCTGTGATATTTGTATCTCAGTCTCTCTCTGTGTGATGTTCGTTTCTCAGTCTCTATCTCTCTGTGATATTTGTTTCCCAGCTTCTCTCTGTGATATTTGTATCTCAGTCACTCTCTCTCTCCGTTATATTTGTATCTCCGTCTCTCGCTCTCTGTGTTATTTGTATCCCAGTCAATCTCTGTGATTTTTGTATTTCAGACTCTTTCTCTGTGTGATATTTGTATCTGTCTCTCTTTCTCTCTGTTATATTTGTAACCCAGTCTCTCTCTCCCTCTGTTAAATTAGTATCTCAGTCTCTCTCTCTCTGTTATATTTGTCTGTCAGTCTCTCGCTCTGTTATATTTGTATCTCAGTCTCTCTCTCTGTGATATTTGTATCTCAGTCTCTCCCTGTTATATTTGTATCTCAGTCTCTTTCTCTCTCTCTGTTAAATTTGTTTCACAGTCTCTTTCTCCCTCTGTGATATTAGTATCTCAGTCTCTCTCTCTCTCTGTGATATTTGTATCTCAGTCTCTCGCTCTGTGATATTTGTATCACAGTCTCTCTCTCTCTCTGATATTTGTATCTCAGTCTCTCTCTCTCTCTGTGATATTTGTATCTCAGTCTCTCTCTCTGTGATATTTGTATCTCTGTCACTCTCCCTGTGATATTTGTATCTCAGATTCTCTCTCTCTGTGATATTTGTTTCTCAGTCACTCTCTCTGATATTTGTATCTCAGTCTCTCTCTGTGATATTTGTATCTCAGTCTCTTTCTCTCTCTCTGTGATATTTGTACCTCAGTCTCTCTCTCTCTCTGTGATATTTGTATCTCAGTCTCTCTCTCTCTGTGATATTTGTATCTCAGTCTCTCTCTCTGTGATATTTCTTTCCGCGTCTGTATCTATTATATTGGTATCTCAGTCTCTCTCTCTCTGTGATATTTGTATATCAGTCTCTCTCTCTGATATTTGTATCTCAGTCTCTCTCTCTCTGTGATATTTGTATCTCAGTCTCTCTCTCTGTGATACTTTTATCTCAGTCTCTCTGTCTCTTTGATATTTGTATCTCAGTCACTCTCTCTGTGATATTTGTAACTCAGTCTCTCACTCTGTAATATTTGTATCTCAGTCTCTCTCTCTCTTGTGATATTTGTATCACAGTCTCACTCTCTCTTTGATATTTGTATATCAGTCTCTCTCTCTCTCTGATATTTGTATCTCATCTCTCTCTGTGATATTTGTATCTCAGTCTCTCTCTTTGATATTTGTATATCAGTCACTCTCTCTCTCTCTGTGATATTTGTATCTCAGTCTCTCTCTCTCTGTGTGATGTTTGTTTCTCAGTCTCTATCTCTCTGGGATATTTGTTTCCCAGCCTCTCTATGTGTTATTTGAATCCCAGTCACTCTCTGTGATTTTTGTATCTCAGACTCTTTCTCTGTGTGATATTTGTATCTGTCTCTCTCTCTCTGTTATATTTGTATCCCAGTCTCTCTCTCCCTCTGTTAAATTAGTATCTCAGTCTCTCTCTCTCTGTTATATTTGTCTGTCAGTCTCTCGCTCTGTTATATTTGTATCTCACTCACTCTCTCTGATATTTGTATCTCAGGCTCTCTCTCTGTGATATTTGTATCTCAGTCTCTCTCTGTGATATTTGTATCTCAGTCTCTCTCTGTGATATTTGTATCTCAGACTCTCTCTCTCTCTCTGATACTAGTAACTCAGTCTCTCTCTGTGATATTTGTATATCAATCTCTCTCTCTGTGATATTTGTATCTCAGTCTCTCTCTGTGATATTTGTATCTCAATCTCTCTCTCTCTCTCTGATAATTGTATCTCAGTCTCTCTCTGTGATATTTGTATCTCAGTATCTCTCTCTGTGATATTTGTTTCTCAGTCTCTGTGATATTTGTATCTCAGTCTCTCTCTCTGTGATATTTGTTTCTCAGTCACTCTCTCTGATATTTGTATCTCAGTGCATCTCTCTCTCTGTGTGATATTTGTATCTCAGTCTCTCTCTGTGATATTTGTATCTCAGTCTCTCTCTCTCTCTCTCTCTCTCTGATATTTGTATCTCAGTCTCTCTCTGCGATATTTGTATCTCAGTATCTCTCTCTGTGATATTTGTATCTCAGTCTCTGTGATATTTGTATCTCAGTCTCTCTCTCTGTGATATTTGTATCTCAGTCTCTCTCTCTGTGATATTTGTTTCTCAGTCACTCTCTGTGATATTTGTATCTCAGTCTCTTTCTCTCTTTGATATTTGTATCTCTTTCTCTCTCTCTGTGATATTTGTATCTCAGTCTCTCTCTGTGATATTTGTATCTCAGTCTCTCTCTCTGTGACATTTGTATCTCAGTCACTCTGTGATATTTGTATCTCAGTCTCTCTCTCTCTCTCTGTGATATTTGTATCTCACTCACTCTCTGTGATATTTGTATCTCAGTCTCTCTCTCTGTGATATTTGTATCTCAGTCTCTCTCTGTGATATTTGTATCTCAGTCTCTCTCTCTCTGATATTTGTATCTCAGTCTCTCTCTCTGTGATATTTGTATCTCAGTCTCTCTCTCTGTGATATTTGTATCTCTGTCACTCTCTCTATGATATTTGTATCAGAGTCTCTCTCTCTCTCTTTGATATTTGTATCTCAATCACTCTCTGTGATATTTGTATCTCAGTCTCTCTCTCTCTGTGATATTTGTATCTCAGTCTCTCTCTGTTATATTTGTATCTCAGTCTCTCTCTCTATGTGATATTTGTATCTCAGTCTCTCTCTGTGATATTTGTATCTCTTTCTCTCTCTCTGTGATATTTGTA
The DNA here is from genome assembly GCF_017639515.1 of Carcharodon carcharias. Taxonomy (NCBI): domain Eukaryota; kingdom Metazoa; phylum Chordata; class Chondrichthyes; order Lamniformes; family Lamnidae; genus Carcharodon; species Carcharodon carcharias. The sequence goes on from NW_024470678.1 coordinate 136,386, forward strand.
TCTCAGTCTCAATCTGTGATATTTGTACTTCCGACTCTCTCTGTGATATTTGTATCTCAGTCTCTCTCTCTCTGTGATATTTGTATCTCAGTCTCTCTCTCTCTCTGTGATATTTGTATCTCAGTCTCTCTCACTTTCTGTGATATTTGTATCTCAGTCTCTCTCACTTTCTGTGATATTTGTATCTCAGTCTCTCTCTCTGATATTTGTATCTCATTCTCTCTTTGTGATATTTGTATCTCATTCTCTCTCTGTGATATTTGTATCTCAGTCTCTCTCTCTCTTTGATATTTGTATCTCAGTCACTCTCTCTGTGATATTTGTAACTCAGTCTCTCACTCTGTAATATTTGTATCTCAGTCTCTCTCTCTCGTGATATTTGTATCACAGTCTCACTCTCTCTTTGATATTTGTATATCAGTCTCTCTCTCTGATATTTGTATCTCATCTCTCTCTGTGATATTTGTATCTCAGTCTCTCTCTGTGATATTTGTATATCAGTCACTCCCTCTCTCTCTCTGTGATATTTGTATCTCAGTTTCTCTCTCTCTGTGTGATGTTTGTTTCTCAGTCTCTCTCTCTCTGTGATATTTGTTTCTCAGTCTCTCTCTGTGATATTTGTATCTCAGACTCTCTCTCTCTCTCTCTGATACTTGTATCTCAGTCACTCTCTTTGATATTTGTATCTCAGTCTCTCTTTGATATTTGTATCCCATTCTCTCTCTGTGATAGTTGTATCTCAGTCTCTCTCTCTCTGTGATATTTGTATCTCAGTCACTCTCTCTGATATTTGTATCTCAGTCTCTCTCTGTGATATTTGTATCTCAGTCTCTCTCTCTGTGATATTTGTATCTCAGTCACTCTCTCTGATATTTGTATCTCAGTCTCTTTCTGTGATATTTGTATCTCAGTCTCTTTCTCTCTGTTTGATATTTTTATCTCAGTCTCTCTCTCTGTGATATTTGTATCTCAGTCTCTCTCTCTCTCTGTGATAATTGTATCTCAGTCTCTCTCTGTGATATTTGTATATCAGTCACTCTCTCTCTCTCTGTGATATTTGTATCTCAGTCTCTCTCTCTCTGTGTGATGTTCGTTTCTCAGTCTCTATCTCTCTGTGATATTTGTTTCCCAGCTTCTCTCTGTGATATTTGTATCTCAGTCACTCTCTCTCTCCGTTATATTTGTATCTCCGTCTCTCGCTCTCTGTGTTATTTGTATCCCAGTCAATCTCTGTGATTTTTGTATTTCAGACTCTTTCTCTGTGTGATATTTGTATCTGTCTCTCTTTCTCTCTGTTATATTTGTAACCCAGTCTCTCTCTCCCTCTGTTAAATTAGTATCTCAGTCTCTCTCTCTCTGTTATATTTGTCTGTCAGTCTCTCGCTCTGTTATATTTGTATCTCAGTCTCTCTCTCTGTGATATTTGTATCTCAGTCTCTCCCTGTTATATTTGTATCTCAGTCTCTTTCTCTCTCTCTGTTAAATTTGTTTCACAGTCTCTTTCTCCCTCTGTGATATTAGTATCTCAGTCTCTCTCTCTCTCTGTGATATTTGTATCTCAGTCTCTCGCTCTGTGATATTTGTATCACAGTCTCTCTCTCTCTCTGATATTTGTATCTCAGTCTCTCTCTCTCTCTGTGATATTTGTATCTCAGTCTCTCTCTCTGTGATATTTGTATCTCTGTCACTCTCCCTGTGATATTTGTATCTCAGATTCTCTCTCTCTGTGATATTTGTTTCTCAGTCACTCTCTCTGATATTTGTATCTCAGTCTCTCTCTGTGATATTTGTATCTCAGTCTCTTTCTCTCTCTCTGTGATATTTGTACCTCAGTCTCTCTCTCTCTCTGTGATATTTGTATCTCAGTCTCTCTCTCTCTGTGATATTTGTATCTCAGTCTCTCTCTCTGTGATATTTCTTTCCGCGTCTGTATCTATTATATTGGTATCTCAGTCTCTCTCTCTCTGTGATATTTGTATATCAGTCTCTCTCTCTGATATTTGTATCTCAGTCTCTCTCTCTCTGTGATATTTGTATCTCAGTCTCTCTCTCTGTGATACTTTTATCTCAGTCTCTCTGTCTCTTTGATATTTGTATCTCAGTCACTCTCTCTGTGATATTTGTAACTCAGTCTCTCACTCTGTAATATTTGTATCTCAGTCTCTCTCTCTCTTGTGATATTTGTATCACAGTCTCACTCTCTCTTTGATATTTGTATATCAGTCTCTCTCTCTCTCTGATATTTGTATCTCATCTCTCTCTGTGATATTTGTATCTCAGTCTCTCTCTTTGATATTTGTATATCAGTCACTCTCTCTCTCTCTGTGATATTTGTATCTCAGTCTCTCTCTCTCTGTGTGATGTTTGTTTCTCAGTCTCTATCTCTCTGGGATATTTGTTTCCCAGCCTCTCTATGTGTTATTTGAATCCCAGTCACTCTCTGTGATTTTTGTATCTCAGACTCTTTCTCTGTGTGATATTTGTATCTGTCTCTCTCTCTCTGTTATATTTGTATCCCAGTCTCTCTCTCCCTCTGTTAAATTAGTATCTCAGTCTCTCTCTCTCTGTTATATTTGTCTGTCAGTCTCTCGCTCTGTTATATTTGTATCTCACTCACTCTCTCTGATATTTGTATCTCAGGCTCTCTCTCTGTGATATTTGTATCTCAGTCTCTCTCTGTGATATTTGTATCTCAGTCTCTCTCTGTGATATTTGTATCTCAGACTCTCTCTCTCTCTCTGATACTAGTAACTCAGTCTCTCTCTGTGATATTTGTATATCAATCTCTCTCTCTGTGATATTTGTATCTCAGTCTCTCTCTGTGATATTTGTATCTCAATCTCTCTCTCTCTCTCTGATAATTGTATCTCAGTCTCTCTCTGTGATATTTGTATCTCAGTATCTCTCTCTGTGATATTTGTATCTCAGTCTCTGTGATATTTGTATCTCAGTCTCTCTCCCTGTGATATTTGTTTCTCAGTCACTCTCTGTGATATTTGTATCTCAGTCCATCTCTCTCTCTGTGTGATATTTGTATCTCAGTCTCTCTCTGTGATATTTGTATCTCAGTCTCTCTCTCTCTCTCTCTCTCTGATATTTGTATCTCAGTCTCTCTCTGCGATATTTGTATCTCAGTATCCATCTCTGTGATATTTGTATCTCAGTCTCTGTGATATTTGTATCTCAGTCTCTCTCTCTGTGATATTTGTATCTCAGTCTCTCTCTCTGTGATATTTGTTTCTCAGTCACTCTCTGTGATATTTGTATCTCAGTCTCTTTCTCTCTTTGATATTTGTATCTCTTTCTCTCTCTCTGTGATATTTGTATCTCAGTCTCTCTCTGTGATATTTGTATCTCAGTCTCTCTCTCTGTGACATTTGTATCTCAGTCACTCTGTGATATTTGTATCTCAGTCTCTCTCTCTCTCTCTGTGATATTTGTATCCCACTCACTCTCTGTGATATTTGTATCTCAGTCTCTCTCTCTGTGATATTTGTATCTCAGTCTCTCTCTGTGATATTTGTATCTCAGTCTCTCTCTCTCTGATATTTGTATCTCAGTCTCTCTCTCTGTGATATTTGTATCTCAGTCTCTCTCTCTGTGATATTTGTATCTCTGTCACTCTCTCTATGATATTTGTATCAGACTCTCTCTCTCTCTCTTTGATATTTGTATCTCAATCACTCTCTGTGATATTTGTATCTCAGTCTCTCTCTCTCTGTGATATTTGTATCTCAGTCTCTCTCTGTTATATTTGTATCTCAGTCTCTCTCTCTGTGATATTTGTATCTCAGTCTCTCTCTGTGATATTTGTATCTCTTTCTCTCTCTCTGTGATATTTGTATCTCAGTCTCAATCTGTGATATTTGTACTTCCGACTCTCTCTGTGATATTTGTATCTCAGTCTCTCTCTCTCTGTGATATTTGTATCTCAGTCTCTCTCTCTCTCTGTGATATTTGTATCTCAGTCTCTCTCTGTGATATTTGTACCTCTGATTCTCTCTCTCTGAGATATTTGTATCTCAGATTCTCTCCCTCTGTGATATTTGTTTCTCAGTCACTCTCTCTGATATTTGTATCTCAGTCTCTTTCTGTGATATTTGTATCTCAGTCTCTTTCTCTCTCTCTGTGATATTTGTATCTCAGTCTCTCTCTCTCTCTGTGATATTTGTATCTCAGTCTCTCTCTCTCTCTGTGATATTTGTATCTCAGTCTCTCTCTCTGTGATATTTCTTTCCCCGTCTGTCTCTATTATATTGGTATCTCAGTCTCTCTCTCTCTGTGATATTTGTATCTCAGTCTCTCTCTCTGATATTTGTATCTCAGTCTCTCTCTCTGTGATATTTGTATCTCAGTCTCTCTCTCTGAGATATTTGTACCTCAGTCTCTCTCTCTCTGTGATATTTGTATCTCAGTCACTCTCTCTGTGATATTTGTAACTCAGTCTCTCACTCTGTAATATTTGTATCTCAGTCTCTCTCTCTCTTGTGATATTTGTATCACAGTCTCACTCTCTCTTTGATATTTGTATATCAGTCTCTCTCTCTCTCTGATATTTGTATCTCATCTCTCTCTGTGATATTTGTATCTCCGTCTCTCTCTGTGATATTTGTATATCAGTCACTCTCTCTCTCTCTGTGATATTTGTATCTCAGTCTCTCTCTGTGTGATGTTCGTTTCTCAGTCTCTATCTCTCTGGGATATTTGTATCTCAATCACTCTCTCTCTCCGTTATATATGTATCTCCGTCTCTCGCTCTCTATGTGTTATTTGTATCCCAGTCACTCTCTGTGATTTTTGTATCTCAGACTCTTTCTCTGTGTGATATTTGTATCTGTCTCTCTCTCTCTCTCTGTTATATTTGTATCCCAGTCTCTCTCTCCCTCTGTTAAATTAGTATCTCAGTCTCTCTCTCTCTGTGATATTTGTATGTCAGTCTCTCGCTCTGTGATATTTGTATCTCAGTCTCTCCCTGTTATATTTGTATGTCAGTCTCTTTCTCTCTCTCTGTTATATTTGAATCCCAGTCTCTCTCTCCCTCTGTGATATTAGTATCTCAGTCTCTCTCTCTCTCTGATATTTGTATGTCAGTCTCTCGCTCTGTGATATTTGTATCACAGTCTCTCTCTGTCTCTGATATTTGTATCTCAGTCTCTCTCTCTCTGTGATATTTGTATCTCAGTCTCTCTCTCTGTGATATTTGTATCTCTGTCACTCTCTCTGTGATATTTGTACCTCTGATTCTCTCTCTCTGTGATATTTGTAGCTCAGTCACTCTCTCTGATATTTGTATCTCAGTCTCTCTCTCTCTCTCTCTGATATTTGTATCTCAGTCTCTCTCTCTGTGATATTTGTATCTCAGTCTCTCTCTCTGAGATATTTGTACCTCAGTCTCTCTCTCTCTGTGATATTTGTATCTCAGTCACTCTCTCTGTGATATTTGTAACTCAGTCTCTCACTCTGTAATATTTGTATCTCAGTCTCTCTCTCTCTTGTGATATTTGTATCACAGTCTCACTCTCTCTTTGATATTTGTATATCAGTCTCTCTCTCTCTGATATTTGTATCTCATCTCTCTCTGTGATATTTGTAAATCAGTCACTCTCTCTCTCTCTGTGATATTTGTATTTCAGTCTCTCTCTCTCTGTGTGATGTTCGTTTCTCAGTCTCTATCTCTCTGGGATATTTGTATCTCAATCACTCTCTCTCTCCGTTATACTTGTATCTCCGTCTCTCGCTCTCTATGTGTTATTTGTATCCCAGTCACTCTCTGTGATTTTTGTATCTCAGACTCTTTCTCTGTGTGATATTTGTATCTGTCTCTCTCTCTCTCTCTGTTATATTTGTATCCCAGTCTCTCTCTCCCTCTGTTAAATTAGTATCTCAGTCTCTCTCTCTCTGTTATATTTGTATGTCAGTCTCTCGCTCTGTGATATTTGTATCTCAGTCTCTCCCTGTTATATTTGTATGTCAGTCTCTTTCTCTCTCTCTGTTATATTTGTATCCCAGAATCTCTCTCCCTCTGTGATATTAGTATCTCAGTCTCTCTCTCTCTCTCTGATATTTGTATGTCAGTCTCTCGCTCTGTGATATTTGTATCACAGTCTCTCTCTCTCTGATACTTGTATCTCAGTCACTCTCTTTGATATTTGTATCTCAGTCTCTCTCTCTTTGATATTTGTATCCCATTCTCTCTCTGTGATAGATGTATCTCAGTCTCTCTCTCTCTGTGATATTTGTATCTCAGTCTCTCTCTCTGTGATATTTGTATCTCAATCACTCTCTGTGATATTTGTATCTCAGTCTCTCTCTCTCTCTCTGTGATATTTGTATCTCAGTCACTCTCTCTGATATTTGTATCTCAGTCTCTCTCTGTGATATTTGTATCTCAGTCTCTCTCTCTCTCTCTTTGATATTTGTATCTCAGTCTCTATCTGTGATATTTGTGTCTCAGTCTCTCTCTCTCTGTGATATTTGTATCTCAGTCTCTTTCTGTGATATTTGTATCTCAGTCTCTCTCTCTGTGATATTTGTATCTCAGTCACTCTCTGTGATATTTGTATCTCAGTCTCTCTCTCTCTCTGTGATATTTGTATCTCAGTCACTCTCTCTGATATTTGTATCTAAGTCTCTCTTTGTGATATTTGTATCTCAGTCTCTTTCTCTCTGTCTGTGATATTTGTATCTCAGTCTCTCTCTCTCTCTGTGATATTTGTATCTCAGTCTCTCTCTCTCTCTGTGATATTTGTATCTCAGTCTCTCTCTCTGTGATATTTCTTTCCCCGTCTGTCTCTATTATATTGGTATCTCAGTCTCTCTCTCTCTGTGATATTTGTATCTCAGTCTCTCTCTCTCTGTGTGATGTTTGTTTCTCAGTCTCTATCTCTCTGGGATATTTGTTTCCCAGCCTCTCTCTGTGATATTTGTATCTCAGTCAATCTCTCTCTCCGTTATATTTGTATCTCCGTCTCTCGCTCTCTATGTGTTATTTGTATCCCAGTCACTCTCTGTGATTTTTGTATCTCAGACTCTTTCTCTGTGTGATATTTGTATCTGTCTCTCTCTCTCTCTGTTATATTTGTATCCCAGTCTCTCTCTCCCTCTGTTAAATTAGTATCTCAGTCTCTCTCTCTCCGTTATATTTGTCTGGCAGTCTCTCGCTCTGTTATATTTGTATCTCAGTCTCTCTCTCTGTGATATTTCTATCTCAGTCTCTCCCTGTTATATTTGTATCTCAGTCTCTTTCTCTCTCTCTGTTATATTTGTATCCCAGTCTCTCTCTCCCTCTGTGATATTAGTATCTCAGTCTCTCTCTGTGATATTTGTATCTCAGTCTCTCGCTCTGTGATATTTGTATCTCAGTCTCTCCCTGTTATATTTGTATGTCAGTCTCTTTCTCTCTCTCTGTTATATTTGTATCCCAGTCTCTCTCTCCCTCTGTGATATTAGTATCTCAGTCTCTCTCTCTCTCTGATACTTGTATCTCAGTCACTCTCTTTGATATTTGTATCTCAGTCTCTCTCTCTTTGATATTTGTATCCCATTCTCTCTCTGTGATAGATGTATCTCAGTCTCTCTCTCTCTGTGATATTTGTATCTCAGTCTCTCTCTCTCTGTGATATTTGTATCTCAGTCTCTCTCTGTGATATTTGTATCTCAGTCTCTCTCTCTCTCTCTGTGATATTTGTATCTCAGTCACTCTCTGTGATATTTGTATCTCAGTCTCTCTCTCTCTCTGTGATATTTGTATCTCAGTCACTCTCTCTGATATTTGTATCTAAGTCTCTCTTTGTGATATTTGTATCTCAGTCTCTTTCTCTCTGTCTGTGATATTTGTATCTCAGTCTCTCTCTCTCTCTGTGATATTTGTATCTCAGTCTCTCTCTCTCTCTGTGATATTTGTATCTCAGTCTCTCTCTCTGTGATATTTCTTTCCCCGTCTGTCTCTATTATATTGGTATCTCAGTCTCTCTCTCTCTGTGATATTTGTATATCAGTCTCTCTCTCTGATATTTGTATCTCAGTCTCTCTCTCTCTGTGATATTTGTATCTCAGTCTCTCTCTCTGTGATACTTTTATCTCAGTCTCTCTGTCTCTTTGATATTTGTATCTCAGTCACTCTCTCTGTGATATTTGTAACTCAGTCTCTCACTCTGTAATATTTGTATCTCAGTCTCTCTCTCTCTTGTGATATTTGTATCACAGTCTCACTCTCTCTTTGATATTTGTATATCAGTCTCTCTCTCTCTGATATTTGTATCTCATCTCTCTCTGTGATATTTGTATCTCAGTCTCTCTCTGTGATATTTGTATATCAGTCACTCTCTCTCTCTGTGATATTTGTATCTCAGTCTCTCTCTCTCTATGTGATGTTTGTTTCTCAGTCTCTATCTCTCTGGGATATTTGTTTCCCAGCCTCTCTCTGTGATATTTGTATCTCAGTCACTCTCTCTCTCCGTTATATTTGTATCTCCGTCTCTCGCTCTCTATGTGTTATTTGTATCCCAGTCACTCTCTGTGATTTTTGTATCTCAGACTCTTTCTCTGTGTGATATTTGTATCTGTCTCTCTCTCTCTCTGTTATATTTGTATCCCAGTCTCTCTCTCCCTCTGTTAAATTAGTATCTCAGTCTCTCTCTCTCTGTTACATTTGTCTGGCAGTCTCTCGCTCTGTTATATTTGTATCTCAGTCTCTCTCTCTGTGATATTTGTATCTCAGTCTCTCCCTGTTATATTTGTATCTCAGTCTCTTTCTCTCTCTCTGTTATATTTGTATCCCAGTCTCTCTCTCCCTCTGTGATATTAGTATCTCAGTCTCTCTCTCTCTGTGATATTTGTATGTCAGTCTCTCGCTCTGTGATATTTGTATCTCAGTCTCTCCCTGTTATATTTGTATGTCAGTCTCTTTCTCTCTCTCTGTTATATTTGTATCCCAGTCTCTCTCTCCCTCTGTGATATTAGTATCTCAGTCTCTCTCTCTCTCTGATATTTGTATGTCAGTCTCTCGCTCTGTGATATTTGTATCACAGTCTCTCTCTCTCTGATACTTGTATCTCAGTCACTCTCTTTGATATTTGTATCTCAGTCTCTCTCTCTTTGATATTTGTATCCCATTCTCTCTCTGTGATAGATGTATCTCAGTCTCTCTCTCTCTGTGATATTTGTATCTCAGTCTCTCTCTGTGATATTTGTATCTCAGTCTCTCTCTCTGTGATATTTGTATCTAATCACTCTCTGTGATATTTGTATCTCAGTCTCTCTCTCTCTCTCTGTGATATTTGTATCTCAGTCACTCTCTCTGATATTTGTATCTCAGTCTCTCTCTGTGATATTTGTATCTCAGTCTCTCTCTCTCTCTTTGATATTTGTATCTCAGTCTCTTTCTGTGATATTTGTGTCTCAGTCTCTCTCTCTCTGTGATATTTGTATCTCAGTCTCTTTCTGTGATATTTGTATCTCAGTCTCTCTCTCTGTGATATTTGTATCTCAGTCACTCTGTTATATTTGTATCTCAGTCTCTCTCTCTCTCTGTGATATTTGTATCTCAGTCACTCTCTCTGATATTTGTATCTCAGTCTCTCTCTGTGATATTTGTATCTCAGTCTCTTTCTCTCTGTCTGTGATATTTGTATCTCAGTCTCGCTCTCTGTCTGTGATATTTGTATCTCAGTCTCTCTCTCTCTGTGATATTTGTATCTCAGTCTCTCTCTCTGTGATATTTCTTTCCCCGTCTGTCTCTATTATATTGGTATCTCAGTCTCTCTCTGTGATATTTGTATATCAGTCTCTCTCTTTGATATTTGTATCTCAGTCACTCTCTCTGTGATATTTGTAACTCAGTCTCTCACTCTGTAATATTTGTATCTCAGTCTCTCTCTCTCTTGTGATATTTGTATCACAGTCTCACTCTCTCTTTGATATTTGTATATCAGTCTCTCTCTCTCTCTGATATTTGTATCTCATCTCTCTCTGTGATATTTGTATCTCAGTCTCTCTCTGTGATATTTGTATATCAGTCACTCTCTCTCTCTCTGTGATATTTGTATCTCAGTCTCTCTCTCTCTGTGTGATGTTTGTTTCTCAGTCTCTATCTCTCTGGGATATTTGTTTCCCAGCCTCTCTCTGTGATATTTGTATCTCAGTCTCTCTCTGTGATATTTGTATATCAGTCACTCTCTCTCTCTCTCTGGGATATTTGTATCTCAATCACTCTCTCTCTCCGTTATATATGTATCTCCGTCTCTCGCTCTCTATGTGTTATTTGTATCCCAGTCACTCTCTGTGATTTTTGTATCTCAGACTCTTTCTCTGTGTGATATTTGTATCTGTCTCTCTCTCTCTCTCTGTTATATTTGTATCCCAGTTTCTCTCTCCCTCTGTTAAATTAGTATCTCAGTCTCTCTCTCTCTGTGATATTTGTATGTCAGTCTCTCGCTCTGTGATATTTGTATCTCAGTCTCTCCCTGTTATATTTGTATGTCAGTCTCTTTCTCTCTCTCTGTTATATTTGTATCCCAGTCTCTCTCTCCCTCTGTGATATTAGTATCTCAGTCTCTCTCTCTCTCTGATATTTGTATGTCAGTCTCTCGCTCTGTGATATTTGTATCACAGTCTCTCTCTCTCTCTGATACTTGTATCTCAGTCACTCTCTTTGATATTTGTATCTCAGTCTCTCTCTCTTTGATATTTGTATCTCTCTCACTCTCTCTGTGATATTTGTAACTCAGTCTCTCACTCTGTAATATTTGTATCTCAGTCTCTCTCTCTCTTGTGATATTTGTATCACAGTCTCACTCTCTCTGTGATATTTGTATCTCAGTCTCTCTCTTTGATATTTGTATATCAGTCACTCTCTCTCTCTCTGTGATATTTGTATCTCAGTCTCTCTCTCTCTGTGTGATGTTTGTTTCTCAGTCTCTATCTCTCTGGGATATTTGTTTCCCAGCCTCTCTCTGTGATATTTGTATCTCAGTCAATCTCTCTCTCCGTTATATTTGTATCTCCGTCTCTCGCTCTCTATGTGTTATTTGTATCCCAGTCACCCTCTGTGATTTTTGTATCTCAGACTCTTTCTCTGTGTGATATTTGTATCTGTCTCTCTCTCTCTCTGTTATATTTGTATCCCAGTCTCTCTCTCCCTCTGTTAAATTAGTATCTCAGTCTCTCTCTCTCTGTTACATTTGTCTGGCAGTCTCTCGCTCTGTTATATTTGTATCTCAGTCTCTCTCTCTGTGATATTTGTATCTCAGTCTCTCCCTGTTATATTTGTATCTCAGTCTCTTTCTCTCTCTCTGTTATATTTGTATCCCAGTCTCTCTCTCCCTCTGTGATATTAGTATCTCAGTCTCTCTCTCTCTGTGATATTTGTATGTCAGTCTCTCGCTCTGTGATATTTGTATCTCAGTCTCTCCCTGTTATATTTGTATGTCAGTCTCTTTCTCTCTCTCTGTTATATTTGTATCCCAGTCTCTCTCTCCCTCTGTGATATTAGTATCTCAGTCTCTCTCTCTCTCTGATATTTGTATGTCAGTCTCTCGCTCTGTGATATTTGTATCACAGTCTCTCTCTCTCTGATACTTGTATCTCAGTCACTCTCTTTGATATTTGTATCTCAGTCTCTCTTTGATATTTGTATCCCATTCTCTCTCTGTGATAGATGTATCTCAGTCTCTCTCTCTCTGTGATATTTGTATCTCAGTCTCTCTCTGTGATATTTGTATCTCAGTCTCTCTCTCTGTGATATTTGTATCTCAATCACTCTCTGTGATATTTGTATCTCAGTCTCTCTCTCTCTCTCTGTGATATTTGTATCTCAGTCACTCTCTCTGATATTTGTATCTCAGTCTCTCTCTGTGATATTTGTATCTCAGTCTCTCTCTCTCTCTTTGATATTTGTATCTCAGTCTCTTTCTGTGATATTTGTGTCTCAGTCTCTCTCTCTCTGTGATATTTGTATCTCAGTCTCTTTCTGTGATATTTGTATCTCAGTCTCTCTCTCTGTGATATTTGTATCTCAGTCACTCTGTTATATTTGTATCTCAGTCTCTCTCTCTCTCTGTGATATTTGTATCTCAGTCACTCTCTCTGATATTTGTATCTCAGTCTCTCTCTGTGATATTTGTATCTCAGTCTCTTTCTCTCTGTCTGTGATATTTGTATCTCAGTCTCGCTCTCTGTCTGTGATATTTGTATCTCAGTCTCTCTCTCTCTGTGATATTTGTATCTCAGTCTCTCTCTCTGTGATATTTCTTTCCCCGTCTGTCTCTATTATATTGGTATCTCAGTCTCTCTCTGTGATATTTGTATATCAGTCTCTCTCTCTGATATTTGTATCTCAGTCTCTCTCTCTCTGTGATATTTGTATCTCAGTCTCTCTCTCTGTGATATTTGTACCTCAGTCTCTCTCTCTCTTTGATATTTGTATCTCAGTCACTCTCTCTGTGATATTTGTAACTCAGTCTCTCACTCTGTAATATTTGTATCTCAGTCTCTCTCTCTCTTGTGATATTTGTATCACAGTCTCACTCTCTCTTTGATATTTGTATATCAGTCTCTCTCTCTCTCTGATATTTGTATCTCATCTCTCTCTGTGATATTTGTATCTCAGTCTCTCTCTGTGATATTTGTATATCAGTCACTCTCTCTCTCTCTGTGATATTTGTATCTCAGTCTCTCTCTCTCTGTGTGATGTTTGTTTCTCAGTCTCTATCTCTCTGGGATATTTGTTTCCCAGCCTCTCTCTGTGATATTTGTATCTCAGTCTCTCTCTGTGATATTTGTATATCAGTCACTCTCTCTCTCTCTCTGGGATATTTGTATCTCAATCACTCTCTCTCTCCGTTATATATGTATCTCCGTCTCTCGCTCTCTATGTGTTATTTGTATCCCAGTCACTCTCTGTGATTTTTGTATCTCAGACTCTTTCTCTGTGTGATATTTGTATCTGTCTCTCTCTCTCTCTCTGTTATATTTGTATCCCAGTTTCTCTCTCCCTCTGTTAAATTAGTATCTCAGTCTCTCTCTCTCTGTGATATTTGTATGTCAGTCTCTCGCTCTGTGATATTTGTATCTCAGTCTCTCCCTGTTATATTTGTATGTCAGTCTCTTTCTCTCTCTCTGTTATATTTGTATCCCAGTCTCTCTCTCCCTCTGTGATATTAGTATCTCAGTCTCTCTCTCTCTCTGATATTTGTATGTCAGTCTCTCGCTCTGTGATATTTGTATCACAGTCTCTCTCTCTCTCTGATACTTGTATCTCAGTCACTCTCTTTGATATTTGTATCTCAGTCTCTCTCTCTTTGATATTTGTATCTCTCTCACTCTCTCTGTGATATTTGTAACTCAGTCTCTCACTCTGTAATATTTGTATCTCAGTCTCTCTCTCTCTTGTGATATTTGTATCACAGTCTCACTCTCTCTGTGATATTTGTATCTCAGTCTCTCTCTGTGATATTTGTATATCAGTCACTCTCTCTCTCTCTGTGATATTTGTATCTCAGTCTCTCTCTCTCTGTGTGATGTTTGTTTCTCAGTCTCTATCTCTCTGGGATATTTGTTTCCCAGCCTCTCTCTGTGATATTTGTATCTCAGTCACTCTCTCTCTCCGTTATATTTGTATATCCGTCTCTCGCTCTCTATGTGTTATTTGTATCCCAGTCACTCTCTGTGATTTTTGTATCTCAGACGCTTTCTCTGTGTGATATTTGTATCTGTCTCTCTCTCTCTCTGTTATATTTGTATCCCAGTCTCTCTCTCCCTCTGTTAAATTAGTATCTCAGTCTCTCTCTCTCTGTTATATTTGTCTGGCAGTCTCTCGCACTGTTATATTTGTATCTCAGTCTCTCTCTCTGTGATATTTGTATCTCAGTCTCTCCCTGTTATATTTGTATCTCAGTCTCTTTCTCTCTCTCTGTTATATTTGTATCCCAGTCTCTTTCTCCCTCTGTGATATTAGTATCTCAGTCTCTCTCTCTCTGTGATATTTGTATCTCAGTCTCTCGCTCTGTGATATTTGTATCTCTGTCACTCTCTCTGTGATATTTGTATCTCAGATTCTCTCTCTCTGTGATATTTGTTTCTCAGTCACTCTCTCTGATATTTGTATCTCAGTCTCTCTCTGTGATATTTGTATCTCAGTCTCTTTCTCTCTCTCTGTGATATTTGTATCTCAGTCTCTCTCTCTCTCTGTCATATTTGTATCTCAGTCTCTCTCTCTCTCTGTGATATTTGTATCTCAGTCTCTCTCTCTGTGATATTTGTACCTCAGTCTCTCTCTCTCTGTGATATTTGTATCTCAGTCACTCTCTCTGTGATATTTGTAACTCAGTCTCTCACTCTGTAATATTTGTATCTCAATCTCTCTCTCTCTTGTGATATTTGTATCACAGTCTCACTCTCTCTTTGATATTTGTATATCAGTCTCTCTCTCTCTCTCTGATATTTGTATCTCATCTCTCTCTGTGATATTTGTATCTCCGTCTCTCTCTGTGATATTTGTATCTCAGTCTCTCTCTCTCTGTATGATGTTCGTTTCTCAGTCTCTATCTCACTGGGATATTTGTTTCTCAATCACTCTCTCTCTCCGTTATATTTGTATCTCCGTCTCTCGCTCTCTATGTGTTATTTGTATCCCAGTCACTCTCTGTGATTTTTGTATCTCAGACTCTTTCTCTGTGTGATATTTGTATCTGTCTCTCTCTCTCTCTCTGTTATATTTGTATCCCAGTCTCTCTCTCCCTCTGTTAAATTAGTATCTCAGTCTCTCTCTCTCTGTGATATTTGTCTGTCAGTCTCTCGCTCTGTGATATTTGTATCTCAGTCTCTCCCTGTTATATTTGTATCTGAGTCTCTTTCTCTCTCTCTGTTATATTTGTATCCCAATCTCTCTCTCCCTCTGTGATATTAGTATCTCAGTCTCTCTCTCTCTCTGATATTTGTATGTCAGTCTCTCGCTCTGTGATATTTGTATCACAGTCTCTCTCTCTCTGATATTTGCATCTCAGTCTCTCTCTCTCTCTGTGATATTTGTATCTCAGTCTCTCTCTCTGTGATATTTGTATCTCTGTCACTCTCTCTGTGATATTTGTACCTCTGAGTCTCTCTCTCTGTGATATTTGTTTCTCAGTCACTTTCACTGATATTTGTATCTCAGTCTCTCTCTCTCTCTCTCTCTGATATTTGTATCTCAGTCTCTCTCTGTGATAATTGTATCTCAGTCTCTCTCTCTCTATGATATTTGTATCTCAGTCTCTCTCTGTGATATTTGTATCTCAGTCTCTCTCTCTGTGATAGTTGTATCTCGGTCACTCTTTGTGATGTATGTATCTCAGTCTCTCTCTGAGATATTTGTATTTCAGTCTCTCTCTCTCTGTGATATTTGTATCTCAGTCACTCTCTGTGATATTTGTATCTCGGTCTCTCTCTCTCTGTGATATTTGTATCTCAGTCTCTCTCTGTGATATTTATATCTCTTTCTCTCTCTCTGTGATATTTGTATCTCAGTCACTCTCGGTGATATTTGTATCTCAGTCTCTCTCTCTCTGATATTTGTATCTCAGTCTCTCTCTCTCTCTCTCTGTCTGTGATATTTGTACCTCAGTCTCTCTCTCTGTGATATTTGTTTCTCAGTCACTCTCTGTGATATTTGTATCTCAGGCTCTCTCTTTCTCTCTTTGATATTTGTATCTCTTTCTCTCTCTCTGTGATATTTGTATCTCAGTCTCTCTCTGTGATATCTGTATCTCAGACTCTCTCTCTCTCTCTGATACTAGTAACTCAGTCTCTCTCTGTATTATTTGTATCTCAGTCTCTCTCTCTGTGATATTTGTATCTCAGTCTCTCTCTGTGATATTTGTATCTCAAACTCTCTCTCTGTGACATTTGTATCTCAGTCACTCTGTGATATTTGTATCTCAGTCTCTCTCTCTCTCTCTGTGATATTTGTATCTCACTCACTCTCTGTGATATTTGTATCTCAGTCTCTCTCTCTGTGATATTTGTACCTCAGTCTCTCTCTGTGATATTTGTATCTCAGTCTCTCTCTCTCTGATATTTGTATCTCAGTCTCTCTCTCTGTGATATTTGTATCTCAGTCTCTCTCTCTGTGATATTTGTATCTCTGTCACTCTCTCTATGATATTTGTATCAGAGTCTCTCTCTCTCTCTTTGGTATTTGTATCTCAATCACTCTCTGTGATATTTGTATCTCAGTCTCAATCTCTCTGTGATATTTGTATCTCAGTCTCTCTCTGTTATATTTGTATCTCAGTCTCTCTCTCTATGTGATATTTGTATCTCAGTCTCTCTCTTTCTCTCTTTGATATTTGTATCTCTTTCTCTCTCTCTGTGATATTTGTATCTCAGTCTCTCTGTGATATCTCTATCTCAGACTCTCTCTCTCTCTCTGATACTAGTAACTCAGTCTCTCTCTGTGATATTTGTATCTCAGTCTCTCTCTCTGTGATATTTGTATCTCAGTCTCTCTCTGTGATATTTGTATCTCAAACTCTCTCTCTGTGACATTTGTATCTCAGTCACTCTGTGATATTTGTATCTCAGTCTCTCTCTCTCTCTCTGTGATATTTGTATCTCACTCACTCTCTGTGATATTTGTATCTCAGTCTCTCTCTCTGTGATATTTGTACCTCAGTCTCTCTCTGTGATATTTGTATCTCAGTCTCTCTCTCTCTGATATTTGTATCTCAGTCTCTCTCTCTGTGATATTTGTATCTCAGTCTCTCTCTCTGTGATATTTGTATCTCTGTCACTCTCTCTATGATATTTGTATCAGAGTCTCTCTCTCTCTCTTTGATATTTGTATCTCAATCACTCTCTGTGATATTTGTATCTCAGTCTCAAACTCTCTGTGATATTTGTATCTCAGTCTCTCTCTGTTATATTTGTATCTCAGTCTCTCTCTCTATGTGATATTTGTATCTCAGTCTCTCTCTGTGATATTTGTATCTCTTTCTCTCTCTCTGTGATATTTGTATCTCAGTCACTCTCTGTGATATTTGTATCTCAGTCTCTCTCTCTCTTTGTGATATTTGTATCTCAGTCACTCTCTCTGATACTTGTATCTCAGTCTCAATATGTGATATTTGTACTTCCGACTCTCTCTGTGATATTTGTATCTCAGTCTCTTTCTCTCTGTGATATTTGTATCTCAGTCTCTCTCTCTCTCTGTGATATTTGTATCTCAGTCTCTTTCTGTGATATTTGTATCTCAATCTCTCTCTCTCTCTGAGATATTTGTTTCTCAGTCTCTCTCTGTGATATTTGTATCTCAGACTCTCTCTCTCTCTCTCTGATACTTGTATCTCAGTCACTCTCTTTGATATTTGTATCTCAGTCTCTCTCTCTCATTGATATTTGTATCTCAGTCACTCTCTCTGTGATATTTGTAACTCAGTCTCTCACTCTGTAATATTTGTATCTCAGTCTCTCTCTCTCTTGTGATATTTGTATCACAGTCTCACTCTCTCTTTGATATTTGTATATCAGTCTCTCTCTCTCTCTGATATTTGTATCTCATCTCTCTCTGTGATATTTGTATCTCCGTCTCTCTCTGTGATATTTGTATATCAGTCACTCTCTCTCTCTCTGTGATATTTGTATCTCAGTCTCTCTCTCTCTCTGTGTGATTTTCGTTTCTCAGTCTCTATCACTCTGGGATATTTGTATCTCAATCACTCTCTCTCTCCGTTATATTTGTATCTCCGTCTCTCGCTCTCTATGTGATATTTGTATCCCAGTCACTCTCTGTGATTTTTGTATCTCAGACTCTTTCTCTGTGTGATATTTGTATCTGTCTCTCTCTCTCTCTCTGTTATATTTGTATCCCAGTCTCTCTCTCCCTCTGTTAAATTAGTATCTCAGTCTCTCTCTCTCTGTGATATTTGTATGTCAGTCTCTCGCTCTGTGATATTTGTATCTCAGTCTCTCCCTGTTATATTTGTATGTCAGTCTCTTTCTCTCTCTCTGTTATATTTGTATCCCAGTCTCTCTCTCCCTCTGTGATATTAGTATCTCAGTCTCTCTCTCTCTCTGATATTTGTATGTCAGTCTCTCGCTCTGTGATATTTGTATCACAGTCTCTCTCTCTCTGATATTTGTATCTCAGTCTCTCTCTCTCTCTGTGATATTTGTATCTCAGTCTCTCTCTCTGTGATATTTGTATCTCTGTCACTCTCTCTGTGATATTTCTACCTCTGATTCTCTCCCTCTGTGATATTTGTTTCTCAGTCACTTTCTCTGATATTTGTATCTCAGTCTCTCTCTCTCTCTCTCTCTCTGATATTTGTATCTCAGTCTCTCTCTGTGATAATTGTATCTCAGTCTCTCTCTCTCTATGATATTTGTATCTCAGTCTCTCTCTGTGATATTTGTATCTCAGTCTCTCTCTCTGTGATATTTGTATCTCGGTCACTCTTTGTGATATTTGTATCTCAGTCTCTCTCTGTGATAATTGTATTTCAGTCTCTCTCTCTCTGTGATATTTGTATCTCAGTCACTCTCTGTGATATTTGTATCTCAGTCTCTCTCTCTCTCTGTGATATTTGTATCTCAGTCTCACTCTCTCTGATATTTGTATCTCAGCCTCTCTCTGTGATATTTGTATCTCAGTCTCTCTCTCTCTCTGTGATATTTGTATCTCAGTCTCTCTCTGTGATATTTGTATCTCAGTCTCTCTCTCTCTGTGATATTTGTATCTCAGTCTCTTTCTGTGATATTTGTATCTCAGTCTCTCTCTCTGTGATATTTGTATCTCAGTCACTCTCTGTGATATTTGTATCTCAGTCTCTCTCTCACTCTGTGATATTTGTATCTCAGTCACTCTCTCTGATATTTGTATCTCAGTCTCTCTCTGTGATATTTGTATCTCAGTCTCTTTCTCTCTCTCTGTGATATTTGTATCTCAGTCTCTCTCTCTCTCTGTCATATTTGTATCTCAGTCTCTCTCTCTCTCTGTGATATTTGTATCTCAGTCTCTCTCTCTGATATTTGTATCTCAGTCTCTCTCTCTCTGTGATATTTGTATCTCAGTCTCTCTCTCTGTGATATTTGTACCTCAGTCTCTCTCTCTCTTTGATATTTGTATCTCAGTCACTCTCTCTGTGATATTTGTAACTCAGTCTCTCACTCTGTAATATTTGTATCTCAGTCTCTCTCTCTCGTGATATTTGTATCACAGTCTCACTCTCTCTTTGATATTTGTATATCAGTCTCTCTCTCTGATATTTGTATCTCATCTCTCTCTGTGATATTTGTATCTCAGTCTCTCTCTGTGATATTTGTATATCAGTCACTCCCTCTCTCTCTCTGTGATATTTGTATCTCAGTTTCTCTCTCTCTGTGTGATGTTTGTTTCTCAGTCTCTATCTCTCTGTGATATTTGTTTCTCAGTCTCTCTCTGTGATATTTGTATCTCAGACTCTCTCTCTCTCTCTCTGATACTTGTATCTCAGTCACTCTCTTTGATATTTGTATCTCAGTCTCTCTCTCTTTGATATTTGTATCCCATTCTCTCTCTGTGATAGTTGTATCTCAGTCTCTCTCTCTCTGTTATATTTGTATCTCAGTCTCTCTCTCTCTGTGATATTTGTATCTCAGTCTCTCTCTGTGATATTTGTATCTCAGTCTCTCTCTCTGTGATATTTGTATCTCAGTCACTCTCTCTGATATTTGTATCTCAGTCTCTTTCTGTGATATTTGTATCTCAGTCTCTTTCTCTCTGTTTGATATTTTTATCTCAGTCTCTCTCTCTGTGATATTTGTATCTCAGTCTCTCTCTCTCTCTGTGATAATTGTATCTCAGTCTCTCTCTGTGATATTTGTATATCAGTCACTCTCTCTCTCTCTGTGATATTTGTATCTCAGTCTCTCTCTCTCTGTGTGATGTTCGTTTCTCAGTCTCTATCTCTCTGTGATATTTGTTTCCCAGCTTCTCTCTGTGATATTTGTATCTCAGTCACTCTCTCTCTCCGTTATATTTGTATCTCCGTCTCTCGCTCTCTGTGTTATTTGTATCCCAGTCAATCTCTGTGATTTTTGTATTTCAGACTCTTTCTCTGTGTGATATTTGTATCTGTCTCTCTTTCTCTCTGTTATATTTGTAACCCAGTCTCTCTCTCCCTCTGTTAAATTAGTATCTCAGTCTCTCTCTCTCTGTTATATTTGTCTGTCAGTCTCTCGCTCTGTTATATTTGTATCTCAGTCTCTCTCTCTGTGATATTTGTATCTCAGTCTCTCCCTGTTATATTTGTATCTCAGTCTCTTTCTCTCTCTCTGTTAAATTTGTTTCACAGTCTCTTTCTCCCTCTGTGATATTAGTATCTCAGTCTCTCTCTCTCTCTGTGATATTTGTATCTCAGTCTCTCGCTCTGTGATATTTGTATCACAGTCTCTCTCTCTCTCTGATATTTGTATCTCAGTCTCTCTCTCTCTCTGTGATATTTGTATCTCAGTCTCTCTCTCTGTGATATTTGTATCTCTGTCACTCTCCCTGTGATATTTGTATCTCAGATTCTCTCTCTCTGTGATATTTGTTTCTCAGTCACTCTCTCTGATATTTGTATCTCAGTCTCTCTCTGTGATATTTGTATCTCAGTCTCTTTCTCTCTCTCTGTGATATTTGTACCTCAGTCTCTCTCTCTCTCTGTGATATTTGTATCTCAGTCTCTCTCTCTCTGTGATATTTGTATCTCAGTCTCTCTCTCTGTGATATTTCTTTCCGCGTCTGTATCTATTATATTGGTATCTCAGTCTCTCTCTCTCTGTGATATTTGTATATCAGTCTCTCTCTCTGATATTTGTATCTCAGTCTCTCTCTCTCTGTGATATTTGTATCTCAGTCTCTCTCTCTGTGATACTTTTATCTCAGTCTCTCTGTCTCTTTGATATTTGTATCTCAGTCACTCTCTCTGTGATATTTGTAACTCAGTCTCTCACTCTGTAATATTTGTATCTCAGTCTCTCTCTCTCTTGTGATATTTGTATCACAGTCTCACTCTCTCTTTGATATTTGTATATCAGTCTCTCTCTCTCTCTGATATTTGTATCTCATCTCTCTCTGTGATATTTGTATCTCAGTCTCTCTCTTTGATATTTGTATATCAGTCACTCTCTCTCTCTCTGTGATATTTGTATCTCAGTCTCTCTCTCTCTGTGTGATGTTTGTTTCTCAGTCTCTATCTCTCTGGGATATTTGTTTCCCAGCCTCTCTATGTGTTATTTGAATCCCAGTCACTCTCTGTGATTTTTGTATCTCAGACTCTTTCTCTGTGTGATATTTGTATCTGTCTCTCTCTCTCTGTTATATTTGTATCCCAGTCTCTCTCTCCCTCTGTTAAATTAGTATCTCAGTCTCTCTCTCTCTGTTATATTTGTCTGTCAGTCTCTCGCTCTGTTATATTTGTATCTCACTCACTCTCTCTGATATTTGTATCTCAGGCTCTCTCTCTGTGATATTTGTATCTCAGTCTCTCTCTGTGATATTTGTATCTCAGTCTCTCTCTGTGATATTTGTATCTCAGACTCTCTCTCTCTCTCTGATACTAGTAACTCAGTCTCTCTCTGTGATATTTGTATATCAATCTCTCTCTCTGTGATATTTGTATCTCAGTCTCTCTCTGTGATATTTGTATCTCAATCTCTCTCTCTCTCTCTGATAATTGTATCTCAGTCTCTCTCTGTGATATTTGTATCTCAGTATCTCTCTCTGTGATATTTGTATCTCAGTCTCTGTGATATTTGTATCTCAGTCTCTCTCCCTGTGATATTTGTTTCTCAGTCACTCTCTGTGATATTTGTATCTCAGTCCATCTCTCTCTCTGTGTGATATTTGTATCTCAGTCTCTCTCTGTGATATTTGTATCTCAGTCTCTCTCTCTCTCTCTCTCTCTGATATTTGTATCTCAGTCTCTCTCTGCGATATTTGTATCTCAGTATCCATCTCTGTGATATTTGTATCTCAGTCTCTGTGATATTTGTATCTCAGTCTCTCTCTCTGTGATATTTGTATCTCAGTCTCTCTCTCTGTGATATTTGTTTCTCAGTCACTCTCTGTGATATTTGTATCTCAGTCTCTTTCTCTCTTTGATATTTGTATCTCTTTCTCTCTCTCTGTGATATTTGTATCTCAGTCTCTCTCTGTGATATTTGTATCTCAGTCTCTCTCTCTGTGACATTTGTATCTCAGTCACTCTGTGATATTTGTATCTCAGTCTCTCTCTCTCTCTCTGTGATATTTGTATCCCACTCACTCTCTGTGATATTTGTATCTCAGTCTCTCTCTCTGTGATATTTGTATCTCAGTCTCTCTCTGTGATATTTGTATCTCAGTCTCTCTCTCTCTGATATTTGTATCTCAGTCTCTCTCTCTGTGATATTTGTATCTCAGTCTCTCTCTCTGTGATATTTGTATCTCTGTCACTCTCTCTATGATATTTGTATCAGACTCTCTCTCTCTCTCTTTGATATTTGTATCTCAATCACTCTCTGTGATATTTGTATCTCAGTCTCTCTCTCTCTGTGATATTTGTATCTCAGTCTCTCTCTGTGATATTTGTATCTCAGTCTCTCTCTCTGTGATATTTGTATCTCAGTCTCTCTCTGTGATATTTGTATCTCTTTCTCTCTCTCTGTGATATTTGTATCTCAGTCTCAATCTGTGATATTTGTACTTCCGACTCTCTCTGTGATATTTGTATCTCAGTCTCTCTCTCTCTGTGATATTTGTATCTCAGTCTCTCTCTCTCTCTGTGATATTTGTATCTCAGTCTCTCTCTGTGATATTTGTACCTCTGATTCTCTCTCTCTGAGATATTTGTATCTCAGATTCTCTCCCTCTGTGATATTTGTTTCTCAGTCACTCTCTCTGATATTTGTATCTCAGTCTCTCTCTGTGATATTTGTATCTCAGTCTCTTTCTCTCTCTCTGTGATATTTGTATCTCAGTCTCTCTCTCTCTCTGTGATATTTGTATCTCAGTCTCTCTCTCTCTCTCTGTGATATTTGTATCTCAGTCTCTCTCTCTGTGATATTTCTTTCCCCGTCTGTCTCTATTATATTGGTATCTCAGTCTCTCTCTCTCTGTGATATTTGTATCTCAGTCTCTCTCTCTGATATTTGTATCTCAGTCTCTCTCTCTGTGATATTTGTATCTCAGTCTCTCTCTCTGAGATATTTGTACCTCAGTCTCTCTCTCTCTGTGATATTTGTATCTCAGTCACTCTCTCTGTGATATTTGTAACTCAGTCTCTCACTCTGTAATATTTGTATCTCAGTCTCTCTCTCTCTTGTGATATTTGTATCACAGTCTCACTCTCTCTTTGATATTTGTATATCAGTCTCTCTCTCTCTCTGATATTTGTATCTCATCTCTCTCTGTGATATTTGTATCTCCGTCTCTCTCTGTGATATTTGTATATCAGTCACTCTCTCTCTCTCTGTGATATTTGTATCTCAGTCTCTCTCTGTGTGATGTTCGTTTCTCAGTCTCTATCTCTCTGGGATATTTGTATCTCAATCACTCTCTCTCTCCGTTATATATGTATCTCCGTCTCTCGCTCTCTATGTGTTATTTGTATCCCAGTCACTCTCTGTGATTTTTGTATCTCAGACTCTTTCTCTGTGTGATATTTGTATCTGTCTCTCTCTCTCTCTCTGTTATATTTGTATCCCAGTCTCTCTCTCCCTCTGTTAAATTAGTATCTCAGTCTCTCTCTCTCTGTGATATTTGTATGTCAGTCTCTCGCTCTGTGATATTTGTATCTCAGTCTCTCCCTGTTATATTTGTATGTCAGTCTCTTTCTCTCTCTCTGTTATATTTGAATCCCAGTCTCTCTCTCCCTCTGTGATATTAGTATCTCAGTCTCTCTCTCTCTCTGATATTTGTATGTCAGTCTCTCGCTCTGTGATATTTGTATCACAGTCTCTCTCTCTCTCTGATATTTGTATCTCAGTCTCTCTCTCTCTGTGATATTTGTATCTCAGTCTCTCTCTCTGTGATATTTGTATCTCTGTCACTCTCTCTGTGATATTTGTACCTCTGATTCTCTCTCTCTGTGATATTTGTTTCTCAGTCACTTTCTCTGATATTTGTATCTCAGTCTCTCTCTCTCTCTCTCTCTGATATTTGTATCTCAGTCTCTCTCTCTGTGATATTTGTATCTCAGTCTCTCTCTCTGAGATATTTGTACCTCAGTCTCTCTCTCTCTGTGATATTTGTATCTCAGTCACTCTCTCTGTGATATTTGTAACTCAGTCTCTCACTCTGTAATATTTGTATCTCAGTCTCTCTCTCTCTTGTGATATTTGTATCACAGTCTCACTCTCTCTTTGATATTTGTATATCAGTCTCTCTCTCTCTGATATTTGTATCTCATCTCTCTCTGTGATATTTGTAAATCAGTCACTCTCTCTCTCTCTGTGATATTTGTATCTCAGTCTCTCTCTCTCTGTGTGATGTTCGTTTCTCAGTCTCTATCTCTCTGGGATATTTGTATCTCAATCACTCTCTCTCTCCGTTATACTTGTATCTCCGTCTCTCGCTCTCTATGTGTTATTTGTATCCCAGTCACTCTCTGTGATTTTTGTATCTCAGACTCTTTCTCTGTGTGATATTTGTATCTGTCTCTCTCTCTCTCTCTGTTATATTTGTATCCCAGTCTCTCTCTCCCTCTGTTAAATTAGTATCTCAGTCTCTCTCTCTCTGTTATATTTGTATGTCAGTCTCTCGCTCTGTGATATTTGTATCTCAGTCTCTCCCTGTTATATTTGTATGTCAGTCTCTTTCTCTCTCTCTGTTATATTTGTATCCCAGTCTCTCTCTCCCTCTGTGATATTAGTATCTCAGTCTCTCTCTCTCTCTCTGATATTTGTATGTCAGTCTCTCGCTCTGTGATATTTGTATCACAGTCTCTCTCTCTCTGATACTTGTATCTCAGTCACTCTCTTTGATATTTGTATCTCAGTCTCTCTCTCTTTGATATTTGTATCCCATTCTCTCTCTGTGATAGATGTATCTCAGTCTCTCTCTCTCTGTGATATTTGTATCTCAGTCTCTCTCTCTGTGATATTTGTATCTCAATCACTCTCTGTGATATTTGTATCTCAGTCTCTCTCTCTCTCTCTGTGATATTTGTATCTCAGTCACTCTCTCTGATATTTGTATCTCAGTCTCTCTCTGTGATATTTGTATCTCAGTCTCTCTCTCTCTCTCTTTGATATTTGTATCTCAGTCTCTATCTGTGATATTTGTGTCTCAGTCTCTCTCTCTCTGTGATATTTGTATCTCATTCTCTTTCTGTGATATTTGTATCTCAGTCTCTCTCTCTGTGATATTTGTATCTCAGTCACTCTCTGTGATATTTGTATCTCAGTCTCTCTCTCTCTCTGTGATATTTGTATCTCAGTCACTCTCTCTGATATTTGTATCTAAGTCTCTCTTTGTGATATTTGTATCTCAGTCTCTTTCTCTCTGTCTGTGATATTTGTATCTCAGTCTCTCTCTCTCTCTGTGATATTTGTATCTCAGTCTCTCTCTCTCTCTGTGATATTTGTATCTCAGTCTCTCTCTCTGTGATATTTCTTTCCCCGTCTGTCTCTATTATATTGGTATCTCAGTCTCTCTCTCTCTGTGATATTTGTATCTCAGTCTCTCTCTCTCTGTGTGATGTTTGTTTCTCAGTCTCTATCTCTCTGGGATATTTGTTTCCCAGCCTCTCTCTGTGATATTTGTATCTCAGTCAATCTCTCTCTCCGTTATATTTGTATCTCCGTCTCTCGCTCTCTATGTTTTATTTGTATCCCAGTCACTCTCTGTGATTTTTGTATCTCAGACTCTTTCTCTGTGTGATATTTGTATCTGTCTCTCTCTCTCTCTGTTATATTTGTATCCCAGTCTCTCTCTCCCTCTGTTAAATTAGTATCTCAGTCTCTCTCTCTCTGTTATATTTGTCTGGCAGTCTCTCGCTCTGTTATATTTGTATCTCAGTCTCTCTCTCTGTGATATTTCTATCTCAGTCTCTCCCTGTTATATTTGTATCTCAGTCTCTTTCTCTCTCTCTGTTATATTTGTATCCCAGTCTCTCTCTCCCTCTGTGATATTAGTATCTCAGTCTCTCTCTCTCTGTGATATTTGTATCTCAGTCTCTCGCTCTGTGATATTTGTATCTCAGTCTCTCCCTGTTATATTTGTATGTCAGTCTCTTTCTCTCTCTCTGTTATATTTGTATCCCAGTCTCTCTCTCCCTCTGTGATATTAGTATCTCAGTCTCTCTCTCTCTCTGATACTTGTATCTCAGTCACTCTCTTTGATATTTGTATCTCAGTCTCTCTCTCTTTGATATTTGTATCCCATTCTCTCTCTGTGATAGATGTATCTCAGTCTCTCTCTCTCTGTGATATTTGTATCTCAGTCTCTCTCTCTCTGTGATATTTGTATCTCAGTCTCTCTCTGTGATATTTGTGTCTCAGTCTCTCTCTCTCTGTGATATTTGTATCTCAGTCTCTCTCTGTGATATTTGTATCTCAGTCTCTCTCTCTGTGATATTTGTATCTCAGTCACTCTCTCTGATATTTGTATCTCAGTCTCTCTCTTTGTGATATTTGTATCTCAGTCTCTTTCTCTCTGTCTGTGATATTTGAATCTCAGTCTCTCTCTCTCTCTGTGATATTTGTATCTCAGTCTCTCTCTCTCTCTGTGATATTTGTATCTCAGTCTCTCTCTCTGTGATATTTCTTTCCCCGTCTGTCTCTATTATATTGGTATCTCAGTCTCTCTCTCTCTGTGATATTTGTATATCAGTCTCTCTCTCTGATATTTGTATCTCAGTCTCTCTCTCTCTGTGATATTTGTATCTCAGTCTCTCTCTCTGTGATACTTTTATCTCAGTCTCTCTGTCTCTTTGATATTTGTATCTCAGTCACTCTCTCTGTGATATTTGTAACTCAGTCTCTCACTCTGTAATATTTGTATCTCAGTCTCTCTCTCTCTTGTGATATTTGTATCACAGTCTCACTCTCTCTTTGATATTTGTATATCAGTCTCTCTCTCTCTCTCTGATATTTGTATCTCATCTCTCTCTGTGATATTTGTATCTCAGTCTCTCTCTGTGATATTTGTATATCAGTCACTCTCTCTCTCTGTGATATTTGTATCTCAGTCTCTCTCTCTCTATGTGATGTTTGTTTCTCAGTCTCTATCTCTCTGGGATATTTGTTTCCCAGCCTCTCTCTGTGATATTTGTATCTCAGTCACTCTCTCTCTCCGTTATATTTGTATCTCCGTCTCTCGCTCTCTATGTGTTATTTGTATCCCAGTCACTCTCTGTGATTTTTGTATCTCAGACTCTTTCTCTGTGTGATATTTGTATCTGTCTCTCTCTCTCTCTGTTATATTTGTATCCCAGTCTCTCTCTCCCTCTGTTAAATTAGTATCTCAGTCTCTCTCTCTCTGTTACATTTGTCTGGCAGTCTCTCGCTCTGTTATATTTGTATCTCAGTCTCTCTCTCTGTGATATTTGTATCTCAGTCTCTCCCTGTTATATTTGTATCTCAGTCTCTTTCTCTCTCTCTGTTATATTTGTATCCCAGTCTCTCTCTCCCTCTGTGATATTAGTATCTCAGTCTCTCTCTCTCTGTGATATTTGTATGTCAGTCTCTCGCTCTGTGATATTTGTATCTCAGTCTCTCCCTGTTATATTTGTATGTCAGTCTCTTTCTCTCTCTCTGTTATATTTGTATCCCAGTCTCTCTCTCCCTCTGTGATATTAGTATCTCAGTCTCTCTCTCTCTCTGATATTTGTATGTCAGTCTCTCGCTCTGTGATATTTGTATCACAGTCTCTCTCTCTCTGATACTTGTATCTCAGTCACTCTCTTTGATATTTGTATCTCAGTCTCTCTCTCTTTGATATTTGTATCCCATTCTCTCTCTGTGATAGATGTATCTCAGTCTCTCTCTCTCTGTGATATTTGTATCTCAGTCTCTCTCTGTGATATTTGTATCTCAGTCTCTCTCTCTGTGATATTTGTATCTCAATCACTCTCTCTGATATTTGTATCTCAGTCTCTCTCTGTGATATTTGTATCTCAGTCTCTCTCTCTCTCTTTGATATTTGTATCTCAGGCTCTTTCTGTGATATTTGTGTCTCAGTCTCTCTCTCTCTGTGATATTTGTATCTCAGTCTCTTTCTGTGATATTTGTATCTCAGTCTCTCTCTCTGTGATATTTGTATCTCAGTCACTCTGTTATATTTGTATCTCAGTCTCTCTCTCTCTCTGTGATATTTGTATCTCAGTCACTCTCTCTGATATTTGTATCTCAGTCTCTCTCTGTGATATTTGTATCTCAGTCTCTTTCTCTCTGTCTGTGATATTTGTATCTCAGTCTCGCTCTCTGTCTGTGATATTTGTATCTCAGTCTCTCTCTCTCTGTGATATTTGTATCTCAGTCTCTCTCTCTGTGATATTTCTTTCCCCGTCTGTCTCTATTATATTGGTATCTCAGTCTCTCTCTGTGATATTTGTATATCAGTCTCTCTCTCTGATATTTGTATCTCAGTCTCTCTCTCTCTGTGATATTTGTATCTCAGTCTCTCTCTCTGTGATATTTGTACCTCAGTCTCTCTCTCTCTTTGATATTTGTATCTCAGTCACTCTCTCTGTGATATTTGTAACTCAGTCTCTCACTCTGTAATATTTGTATCTCAGTCTCTCTCTCTCTTGTGATATTTGTATCACAGTCTCACTCTCTCTTTGATATTTGTATATCAGTCTCTCTCTCTCTCTGATATTTGTATCTCATCTCTCTCTGTGATATTTGTATCTCAGTCTCTCTCTGTGATATTTGTATATCAGTCACTCTCTCTCTCTCTGTGATATTTGTATCTCAGTCTCTCTCTCTCTGTGTGATGTTTGTTTCTCAGTCTCTATCTCTCTGGGATATTTGTTTCCCAGCCTCTCTCTGTGATATTTGTATCTCAGTCTCTCTCTGTGATATTTGTATATCAGTCACTCTCTCTCTCTCTCTGGGATATTTGTATCTCAATCACTCTCTCTCTCCGTTATATATGTATCTCCGTCTCTCGCTCTCTATGTGTTATTTGTATCCCAGTCACTCTCTGTGATTTTTGTATCTCAGACTCTTTCTCTGTGTGATATTTGTATCTGTCTCTCTCTCTCTCTCTGTTATATTTGTATCCCAGTTTCTCTCTCCCTCTGTTAAATTAGTATCTCAGTCTCTCTCTCTCTGTGATATTTGTATGTCAGTCTCTCGCTCTGTGATATTTGTATCTCAGTCTCTCCCTGTTATATTTGTATGTCAGTCTCTTTCTCTCTCTCTGTTATATTTGTATCCCAGTCTCTCTCTCCCTCTGTGATATTAGTATCTCAGTCTCTCTCTCTCTCTGATATTTGTATGTCAGTCTCTCGCTCTGTGATATTTGTATCACAGTCTCTCTCTCTCTCTGATACTTGTATCTCAGTCACTCTCTTTGATATTTGTATCTCAGTCTCTCTCTCTTTGATATTTGTATCTCTCTCACTCTCTCTGTGATATTTGTAACTCAGTCTCTCACTCTGTAATATTTGTATCTCAGTCTCTCTCTCTCTTGTGATATTTGTATCACAGTCTCACTCTCTCTGTGATATTTGTATCTCAGTCTCTCTCTGTGATATTTGTATATCAGTCACTCTCTCTCTCCGTTATATTTGTATATCCGTCTCTCGCTCTCTATGTGTTATTTGTATCCCAGTCACTCTCTGTGATTTTTGTATCTCAGACGCTTTCTCTGTGTGATATTTGTATCTGTCTCTCTCTCTCTCTGTTATATTTGTATCCCAGTCTCTCTCTCCCTCTGTTAAATTAGTATCTCAGTCTCTCTCTCTCTGTTATATTTGTCTGGCAGTCTCTCGCACTGTTATATTTGTATCTCAGTCTCTCTCTCTGTGATATTTGTATCTCAGTCTCTCCCTGTTATATTTGTATCTCAGTCTCTTTCTCTCTCTCTGTTATATTTGTATCCCAGTCTCTTTCTCCCTCTGTGATATTAGTATCTCAGTCTCTCTCTCTCTGTGATATTTGTATCTCAGTCTCTCGCTCTGTGATATTTGTATCTCTGTCACTCTCTCTGTGATATTTGTATCTCAGATTCTCTCTCTCTGTGATATTTGTTTCTCAGTCACTCTCTCTGATATTTGTATCTCAGTCTCTCTCTGTGATATTTGTATCTCAGTCTCTTTCTCTCTCTCTGTGATATTTGTATCTCAGTCTCTCTCTCTCTCTGTCATATTTGTATCTCAGTCTCTCTCTCTCTCTGTCATATTTGTATCTCAGTCTCTCTCTCTGTGATATTTGTACCTCAGTCTCTCTCTCTCTGTGATATTTGTATCTCAGTCACTCTCTCTGTGATATTTGTAACTCAGTCTCTCACTCTGTAATATTTGTATCTCAATCTCTCTCTCTCTTGTGATATTTGTATCACAGTCTCACTCTCTCTTTGATATTTGTATATCAGTCTCTCTCTCTCTCTCTGATATTTGTATCTCATCTCTCTCTGTGATATTTGTATCTCCGTCTCTCTCTGTGATATTTGTATCTCAGTCTCTCTCTCTCTGTGTGATGTTCGTTTCTCAGTCTCTATCTCACTGGGATATTTGTTTCTCAATCACTCTCTCTCTCCGTTATATTTGTATCTCCGTCTCTCGCTCTCTATGTGTTATTTGTATCCCAGTCACTCTCTGTGATTTTTGTATCTCAGACTCTTTCTCTGTGTGATATTTGTATCTGTCTCTCTCTCTCTCTCTGTTATATTTGTATCCCAGTCTCTCTCTCCCTCTGTTAAATTAGTATCTCAGTCTCTCTCTCTCTGTGATATTTGTATGTCAGTCTCTCGCTCTGTGATATTTGTATCTCAGTCTCTCCCTGTTATATTTGTATCTGAGTCTCTTTCTCTCTCTCTGTTATATTTGTATCCCAATCTCTCTCTCCCTCTGTGATATTAGTATCTCAGTCTCTCTCTCTCTCTGATATTTGTATGTCAGTCTCTCGCTCTGTGATATTTGTATCACAGTCTCTCTCTCTCTGATATTTGCATCTCAGTCTCTCTCTCTCTCTGTGATATTTGTATCTCAGTCTCTCTCTCTGTGATATTTGTATCTCTGTCACTCTCTCTGTGATATTTGTACCTCTGAGTCTCTCTCTCTGTGATATTTGTTTCTCAGTCACTTTCACTGATATTTGTATCTCAGTCTCTCTCTCTCTCTCTCTCTGATATTTGTATCTCAGTCTCTCTCTGTGATAATTGTATCTCAGTCTCTCTCTCTCTATGATATTTGTATCTCAGTCTCTCTCTGTGATATTTGTATCTCAGTCTCTCTCTCTGTGATAGTTGTATCTCGGTCACTCTTTGTGATGTATGTATCTCAGTCTCTCTCTGAGATATTTGTATTTCAGTCTCTCTCTCTCTGTGATATTTGTATCTCAGTCACTCTCTGTGATATTTGTATCTCGGTCTCTCTCTCTCTGTGATATTTGTATCTCAGTCTCTCTCTGTGATATTTATATCTCTTTCTCTCTCTCTGTGATATTTGTATCTCAGTCACTCTCGGTGATATTTGTATCTCAGTCTCTCTCTCTCTGATATTTGTATCTCAGTCTCTCTCTCTGTGATATTTGTATCTCAGTCTCTCTCTCTGTGATATTTGTTTCTCAGTCACTCTCTGTGATATTTGTATCTCAGGCTCTCTCTTTCTCTCTTTGATATTTGTATCTCTTTCTCTCTCTCTGTGATATTTGTATCTCAGTCTCTCTCTGTGATATCTGTATCTCAGACTCTCTCTCTCTCTCTGATACTAGTAACTCAGTCTCTCTCTGTATTATTTGTATCTCAGTCTCTCTCTCTGTGATATTTGTATCTCAGTCTCTCTCTGTGATATTTGTATCTCAAACTCTCTCTCTGTGACATTTGTATCTCAGTCACTCTGTGATATTTGTATCTCAGTCTCTCTCTCTCTCTCTGTGATATTTGTATCTCACTCACTCTCTGTGATATTTGTATCTCAGTCTCTCTCTCTGTGATATTTGTTCCTCAGTCTCTCTCTGTGATATTTGTATCTCAGTCTCTCTCTCTCTGATATTTGTATCTCAGTCTCTCTCTCTGTGATATTTGTATCTCAGTCTCTCTCTCTGTGATATTTGTATCTCTGTCACTCTCTCTATGATATTTGTATCAGAGTCTCTCTCTCTCTCTCTTTGGTATTTGTACCTCAATCACTCTCTGTGATATTTGTATCTCAGTCTCAATCTCTCTGTGATATTTGTATCTCAGTCTCTCTCTGTTATATTTGTATCTCAGTCTCTCTCTCTATGTGATATTTGTATCTCAGTCTCTCTCTTTCTCTCTTTGATATTTGTATCTCTTTCTCTCTCTCTGTGATATTTGTATCTCAGTCTCTCTGTGATATCTCTATCTCAGACTCTCTCTCTCTCTCTGATACTAGTAACTCAGTCTCTCTCTGTGATATTTGTATCTCAGTCTCTCTCTCTGTGATATTTGTATCTCAGTCTCTCTCTGTGATATTTGTATCTCAAACTCTCTCTCTGTGACATTTGTATCTCAGTCACTCTGTGATATTTGTATCTCAGTCTCTCTCTCTCTCTCTGTGATATTTGTATCTCACTCACTCTCTGTGATATTTGTATCTCAGTCTCTCTCTCTGTGATATTTGTACCTCAGTCTCTCTCTGTGATATTTGTATCTCAGTCTCTCTCTCTCTGATATTTGTATCTCAGTCTCTCTCTCTGTGATATTTGTATCTCAGTCTCTCTCTCTGTGATATTTGTATCTCTGTCACTCTCTCTATGATATTTGTATCAGAGTCTCTCTCTCTCTCTTTGATATTTGTATCTCAATCACTCTCTGTGATATTTGTATCTCAGTCTCAAACTCTCTGTGATATTTGTATCTCAGTCTCTCTCTGTTATATTTGTATCTCAGTCTCTCTCTCTATGTGATATTTGTATCTCAGTCTCTCTCTGTGATATTTGTATCTCTTTCTCTCTCTCTGTGATATTTGTATCTCAGTCACTCTCTGTGATATTTGTATCTCAGTCTCTCTCTCTCTTTGTGATATTTGTATCTCAGTCACTCTCTCTGATACTTGTATCTCAGTCTCAATATGTGATATTTGTACTTCCGACTCTCTCTGTGATATTTGTATCTCAGTCTCTTTCTCTCTGTGATATTTGTATCTCAGTCTCTCTCTCTCTCTGTGATATTTGTATCTCAGTCTCTTTCTGTGATATTTGTATCTCAATCTCTCTCTCTCTCTGAGATATTTGTTTCTCAGTCTCTCTCTGTGATATTTGTATCTCAGACTCTCTCTCTCTCTCTCTGATACTTGTATCTCAGTCACTCTCTTTGATATTTGTATCTCAGTCTCTCTCTCTCATTGATATTTGTATCTCAGTCACTCTCTCTGTGATATTTGTAACTCAGTCTCTCACTCTGTAATATTTGTATCTCAGTCTCTCTCTCTCTTGTGATATTTGTATCACAGTCTCACTCTCTCTTTGATATTTGTATATCAGTCTCTCTCTCTCTCTGATATTTGTATCTCATCTCTCTCTGTGATATTTGTATCTCCGTCTCTCTCTGTGATATTTGTATATCAGTCACTCTCTCTCTCTCTGTGATATTTGTATCTCAGTCTCTCTCTCTCTCTGTGTGATTTTCGTTTCTCAGTCTCTATCACTCTGGGATATTTGTATCTCAATCACTCTCTCTCTCCGTTATATTTGTATCTCCGTCTCTCGCTCTCTATGTGATATTTGTATCCCAGTCACTCTCTGTGATTTTTGTATCTCAGACTCTTTCTCTGTGTGATATTTGTATCTGTCTCTCTCTCTCTCTCTGTTATATTTGTATCCCAGTCTCTCTCTCCCTCTGTTAAATTAGTATCTCAGTCTCTCTCTCTCTGTGATATTTGTATGTCAGTCTCGCTCTGTGATATTTGTATCTCAGTCTCTCCCTGTTATATTTGTATGTCAGTCTCTTTCTCTCTCTCTGTTATATTTGTATCCCAGTCTCTCTCTCCCTCTGTGATATTAGTATCTCAGTCTCTCTCTCTCTCTGATATTTGTATGTCAGTCTCTCGCTCTGTGATATTTGTATCACAGTCTCTCTCTCTCTGATATTTGTATCTCAGTCTCTCTCTCTCTCTGTGATATTTGTATCTCAGTCTCTCTCTCTGTGATATTTGTATCTCTGTCACTCTCTCTGTGATATTTCTACCTCTGATTCTCTCTCTCTGTGATATTTGTTTCTCAGTCACTTTCTCTGATATTTGTATCTCAGTCTCTCTCTCTCTCTCTCTCTCTGATATTTGTATCTCAGTCTCTCTCTGTGATAATTGTATCTCAGTCTCTCTCTCTCTATGATATTTGTATCTCAGTCTCTCTCTGTGATATTTGTATCTCAGTCTCTCTCTCTGTGATATTTGTATCTCGGTCACTCTTTGTGATATTTGTATCTCAGTCTCTCTCTGTGATAATTGTATTTCAGTCTCTCTCTCTCTGTGATATTTGTATCTCAGTCACTCTCTGTGATATTTGTATCTCGGTCTCTCTCTCTCTGTGATATTTGTATCTCAGTCTCTCTCTGTGATATTTATATCACTTTCTCTCTCTCTGTGATATTTGTATCTCAGTCACTCTCTGTGATATTTGTATCTCAGTCTCTCTCTCTCTGATATTTGTATCTCAGTCTCTCTCTCTCTCTCTCTGTCTGTGATATTTGTACCTCAGTCTCTCTCTCTGTGATATTTGTATCTCAGTCTCTGTGATATTTGTATCTCATTCTCTCTCTCTGTGATATTTGTTTCTCAGTCACTCTCTGTGATATTTGTATCTCAGTCTCTCTCTTTCTCTCTTTGATATTTGTATCTCTTTCTCTCTCTCTGTGATATTTGTATCTCAGTCTCTCTCTGTGATATTTGTATCTCAGACTCTCTCTCTCTCTCTCTGATACTAGTAACTCAGTCTCTCTCTGTGATATTTGTATCTCAGTCTCTCTCTCTGTGATATTTGTATCTCAGTCTCTCTCTGTGATATTTGTATCTCAGTCTCTCTCTCTGTGACATTTGTATCTCAGTCACTCTCTGTGATATTTGTATCTCAGTCTCTCTCTCTCTCTCTGTGATATTTGTATCTCACTCACTCTCTGTGATATTTGTATCTCAGTCTCTCTCTCTGTGATATATGTACCTCAGTCTCTCTCTGTGATATTTGTATCTCAGTCTCTCTCTCTCTGATATTTGTATCTCAGTCTCTCTCTCTGTGATATTTGTATCTCAGTCTCTCTCTCTGTGATATTTGTATCTCTGTCACTCTCTCTATGATATTTGTATCAGAGTCTCTCTCTCTCTCTTTGATATTTGTATCTCAATCACTCTCTGTGATATTTGTATCTCAGTCTCAATCTCTCTGTGATATTTGTATCTCAGTCTCTCTCTGTTATATTTGTATCTCAGTCTCTCTCTCTATGTGATATTTGTATCTCAGTCTCTCTCTGCGATATTTGTATCTCTTTCTCTCTCTCTGTGATATT
Source organism: Carcharodon carcharias (assembly GCF_017639515.1). NCBI lineage: Eukaryota > Metazoa > Chordata > Chondrichthyes > Lamniformes > Lamnidae > Carcharodon > Carcharodon carcharias. Next base: position 171,997 of record NW_024470678.1, read on the forward strand.
TGTATCTCAGTCACTCTCTGTGATATTTGTATCTCAGTCTCTCTCTCTCTGTGTTATTTGTATCACAGTCTCACTCTCTCTTTGATATTTGTATATCAGTCTCTCTCTCTCTCTGATATTTGTATCTCATCTCTCTCTGTGATATTTGTATCTCCGTCTCTCTCTGTGATATTTGTATATCAGTCACTCTCTCTCTCTCTCTGTGATATTTGTATCTCAGTCTCTCTCTCTCTTTGTGATGTTCGTTTCTCAGTCTCTATCTCTCTGTGATATTTGTATCTCAATCACTCTCTCTCTCCGTTATATATGTATCTCCGTCTCTCGCTCTCTATGTGTTATTTGTATCCCAGTCACTCTCTGTGATTTTTGTATCTCAGACTCTTTCTCTGTGTGATATTTGTATCTGTCTCTCTCTCTCTCTCTGTTATATTTGTATCCCAGTCTCTCTCTCCCTCTGTTAAATTAGTATCTCAGTCTCTCTCTCTCTGTGATATTTGTATGTCAGTCTCTCGCTCTGTGATATTTGTATCTCAGTCTCTCCCTGTTATATTTGTATGTCAGTCTCTTTCTCTCTCTCTGTTATATTTGTATCCCAGTCTCTCTCTCCCTCTGTGATATTAGTATCTCAGTCTCTCTCTCTCTCTGATATTTGTATGTCAGTCTCTCGCTCTGTGATATTTGTATCACAGTCTCTCTCTCTCTGATATTTGTATCTCAGTCTCTCTCTCTCTCTGTGATATTTGTATCTCAGTCTCTCTCTCTGTGATATTTGTATCTCTGTCACTCTCTCTGTGATATTTGTACCTCTGATTCTCTCTCTCTGTGATATTTGTTTCTCAGTCACTTTCTCTGATATTTGTATCTCAGTCTCTCTCTCTCTCTCTCTCTGATATTTGTATCTCAGTCTCTCTCTGTGATAATTGTATCTCAGTCTCTCTCTCTCTCTATGATATTTGTATCTCAGTCTCTCTCTGTGATATTTGTATCTCAGTCTCTCTCTCTGTGATATTTGTATCTCGGTCACTCTTTGTGATATTTTTATCTCAGTCTCTCTCTGTGATAATTGTATTTCAGTCTCTCTCTCTCTGTGATATTTGTATCTCAGTCACTCTCTGTGATATTTGTATCTCGGTCTCTCTCTCTCTGTGATATTTGTATCTCAGTCTCTCTCTGTGATATTTATATCTCTTTCTCTCTCTCTGTGATATTTGTATCTCAGTCACTCTCGGTGATATCTGTATCTCAGTCTCTCTCTCTCTGATATTTGTATCTCAGTCTCTCTCTCTCTCTCTCTCTGTCTGTGATATTTGTACCTCAGTCTCTCTCTCTGTGATATTTGTATCTCAGTCTCTGTGATATTTGTATCTCAGTCTCTCTCTCTGTGATATTTGTTTCTCAGTCACTCTCTGTGATATTTGTATCTCAGTCTCTCTCTTTCTCTCTTTGATATTTGTATCTCTTTCACTCTCTCTGTGATATTTGTATCTCAGTCTCTCTCTGTGATATTTGTATCTCAGACTCTCTCTCTCTCTGATACTAGTAACTCAGTCTCTCTCTGTGATATTTGTATCTCAGTCTCTCTCTCTGTGATATTTGTATCTCAGTCTCTCTCTGTGATATTTGTATCTCAGTCTCTCTCTCTGTGACATTTGTATCTCAGTCACTCTGTGATATTTGTATCTCAGTCTCTCTCTCTCTCTCTGTGATATTTGTATCTCACTCACTCTCTGTGATATTTGTATCTCAGTCTCTCTCTCTGTGATATATGTACCTCAGTCTCTCTCTGTGATATTTGTATCTCAGTCTCTCTCTCTCTGATATTTGTATCTCAGTCTCTCTCTCTGTGATATTTGTATCTCAGTCTCTCTCTGTGATATTTGTATCTCTGTCACTCTCTCTATGATATTTGTATCAGAGTCTCTCTCTCTCTCTTTGATATTTGTATCTCAATCACTCTCTGTGATATTTGTATCTCAGTCTCAATCTCTCTGTGATATTTGTATCTCAGTCTCTCTCTGTTATATTTGTATCTCAGTCTCTCTCTCTATGTGATATTTGTATCTCAGTCTCTCTCTGCGATATTAGCATCTCTTTCTCTCTCTCTGTGATATTTGTATCTCAGTCACTCTCTGTGATATTTGTATCTCAGTCACTCTCTGTGATATTTGTATCTCAGTCACTCTCTGTGATATTTGTATCTCAGTCACTCTCTGTGATATTTGTATCTCAGTCTCTCTCTCTCTGATATTTGTATCTCAGTCACTCTCTCTGATACTTGTATCTCAGTCTCAATCTGTGATATTTGTACTTCCGACTCTCTCTGTGATATTTGTATCTCAGTCTCTCTCTCTCTCTGTGATATTTGTATCTCAGTCTCTTTCTGTGATATTTGTATCTCAATCTCTCTCTCTCTCTGTGATATTTGTTTCTCAGTCTCTCTCTGTGATATTTGTATCTCAGACTCTCTCTCTCTCTCTCTGATACTTGTATCTCAGTCACTCTCTTTGATATTTGTATCTCAGTCTCTCTCTCTTTGATATTTGTATCCCATTCTCTCTCTGTGATAGTTGTATCTCAGTCTCTCTCTCTCTGTGATACTTGTATCTCAGTCTCTCTCTGTGATATTTGTATCTCAGTCTCTCTCTCTGTGATATTTGTATCTCAATCACTCTCTGTGATATTTGTATCACAGTCTCTCTCTCTCTCTCTGTGATATTTGTATCTCAGTCACTCTCTCTGATATTTGTATCTCAGTCTCTCTCTGTGATATTTGTATCTCAGTCTCTCTCTCTCTCTGTGATATTTGTATCTCAGTCTCTTTCTGTGATATTTGTATCTCAGTCTCTTTCTGTGATATTTGTATCTCAGTCTCTCTCTCTGTGATATTTGTATCTCAGTCACTCTCTGTGATATTTGTATCTCAGTCTCTCTCTCTCTCTGTGATATTTGTATCTCAGTCACTCTCTCTGATATTTGTATCTCAGTCTCTCTCTGTGATATTTGTATCTCAGTCTCTTTCTCTCTCTCTGTGATATTTGTATCTCAGTCTCTCTCTCTCTCTGTGATATTTGTATCTCAGTCTCTCTCTCTCTCTGTGATATTTGTATCTCAGTCTCTCTCTCTGTGATATTTCTTTCCCCGTCTGTCTCTATTATATTGGTATCTCAGTCTCTCTCTCTCTGTGATATTTGTATATCAGTCTCTCTCTCTCTCTGATATTTGTATCTCATCTCTCTCTGTGATATTTGTATCTCAGTCTCTCTCTGTGATATTTGTATATCAGTCACTCTCTCTCTCTCTGTGATATTTGTATCTCAGTCTCTCTCTCTCTGTGTGATGTTTGTTTCTCAGTCTCTATCTCTCTGGGATATTTGTTTCCCAGCCTCTCTCTGTGATATTTGTATCTCAGTCTCTCTCTGTGATATTTGTATATCAGTCACTCTCTCTCTCTCTCTGGGATATTTGTATCTCAATCACTCTCTCTCTCCGTTATATATGTATCTCCGTCTCTCGCTCTCTATGTGTTATTTGTATCCCAGTCACTCTCTGTGATTTTTGTATCTCAGACTCTTTCTCTGTGTGATATTTGTATCTGTCTCTCTCTCTCTCTCTGTTATATTTGTATCCCAGTTTCTCTCTCCCTCTGTTAAATTAGTATCTCAGTCTCTCTCTCTCTGTGATATTTGTATGTCAGTCTCTCGCTCTGTGATATTTGTATCTCAGTCTCTCCCTGTTATATTTGTATGTCAGTCTCTTTCTCTCTCTCTGTTATATTTGTATCCCAGTCTCTCTCTCCCTCTGTGATATTAGTATCTCAGTCTCTCTCTCTCTCTGATATTTGTATGTCAGTCTCTCGCTCTGTGATATTTGTATCACAGTCTCTCTCTCTCTCTGATACTTGTATCTCAGTCACTCTCTTTGATATTTGTATCTCAGTCTCTCTCTCTTTGATATTTGTATCTCTCTCACTCTCTCTGTGATATTTGTAACTCAGTCTCTCACTCTGTAATATTTGTATCTCAGTCTCTCTCTCTCTTGTGATATTTGTATCACAGTCTCACTCTCTCTGTGATATTTGTATCTCAGTCTCTCTCTGTGATATTTGTATATCAGTCACTCTCTCTCTCTCTGTGATATTTGTATCTCAGTCTCTCTCTCTCTGTGTGATGTTTGTTTCTCAGTCTCTATCTCTCTGGGATATTTGTTTCCCAGCCTCTCTCTGTGATATTTGTATCTCAGTCACTCTCTCTCTCCGTTATATTTGTATATCCGTCTCTCGCTCTCTATGTGTTATTTGTATCCCAGTCACTCTCTGTGATTTTTGTATCTCAGACGCTTTCTCTGTGTGATATTTGTATCTGTCTCTCTCTCTCTCTGTTATATTTGTATCCCAGTCTCTCTCTCCCTCTGTTAAATTAGTATCTCAGTCTCTCTCTCTCTGTTATATTTTTCTGGCAGTCTCTCGCACTGTTATATTTGTATCTCAGTCTCTCTCTCTGTGATATTTGTATCTCAGTCTCTCCCTGTTATATTTGTATCTCAGTCTCTTTCTCTCTCTCTGTTAGATTTGTATCCCAGTCTCTTTCTCCCTCTGTGATATTAGTATCTCAGTCTCTCTCTCTCTGTGATATTTGTATCTCAGTCTCTCGCTCTGTGATATTTGTATCTCTGTCACTCTCTCTGTGATATTTGTATCTCAGATTCTCTCTCTCTGTGATATTTGTTTCTCAGTCACTCTCTCTGATATTTGTATCTCAGTCTCTCTCTGTGATATTTGTATCTCAGTCTCTTTCTCTCTCTCTGTGATATTTGTATCTCAGTCTCTCTCTCTCTCTGTCATATTTGTATCTCAGTCTCTCTCTCTCTCTCTGTGATATTTGTATCTCAGTCTCTCTCTCTGTGATATTTGTACCTCAGTCTCTCTCTCTCTGTGATATTTGTATCTCAGTCACTCTCTCTGTGATATTTGTAACTCAGTCTCTCACTCTGTAATATTTGTATCTCAATCTCTCTCTCTCTTGTGATATTTGTATCACAGTCTCACTCTCTCTTTGATATTTGTATATCAGTCTCTCTCTCTCTCTCTGATATTTGTATCTCATCTCTCTCTGTGATATTTGTATCTCCGTCTCTCTCTGTGATATTTGTATCTCAGTCTCTCTCTCTCTGTGTGATGTTCGTTTCTCAGTCTCTATCTCACTGGGATATTTGTTTCTCAATCACTCTCTCTCTCCGTTATATTTGTATCTCCGTCTCTCGCTCTCTATGTGTTATTTGTATCCCAGTCACTCTCTGTGATTTTTGTATCTCAGACTCTTTCTCTGTGTGATATTTGTATCTGTCTCTCTCTCTCTCTCTGTTATATTTGTATCCCAGTCTCTCTCTCCCTCTGTTAAATTAGTATCTCAGTCTCTCTCTCTCTGTGATATTTGTATGTCAGTCTCTCGCTCTGTGATATTTGTATCTCAGTCTCTCCCTGTTATATTTGTATCTGAGTCTCTTTCTCTCTCTCTGTTATATTTGTATCCCAATCTCTCTCTCCCTCTGTGATATTAGTATCTCAGTCTCTCTCTCTCTCTGATATTTGTATGTCAGTCTCTCGCTCTGTGATATTTGTATCACAGTCTCTCTCTCTCTGATATTTGCATCTCAGTCTCTCTCTCTCTCTGTGATATTTGTATCTCAGTCTCTCTCTCTGTGATATTTGTATCTCTGTCACTCTCTCTGTGATATTTGTACCTCTGAGTCTCTCTCTCTGTGATATTTGTATCTCAGTCACTCTCTCTCATATTCGTATCTCAGTCTCTCTCTGTGATATTTGTATCTCGGTCTCTCTCTCTCTGTGATATTTGTATCTCAGTCTCTCTCTGTGATATTTATATCTCTTTCTCTCTCTCTGTGATATTTGTATCTCAGTCACTCTCGGTGATATTTGTATCTCAGTCTCTCTCTCTCTGATATTTGTATCTCAGTCTCTCTCTCTCTCTCTCTGTCTGTGATATTTGTACCTCAGTCTCTCTCTCTGTGATATTTGTTTCTCAGTCACTCTCTGTGATATTTGTATCTCAGGCTCTCTCTTTCTCTCTTTGATATTTGTATCTCTTTCTCTCTCTCTGTGATATTTGTATCTCAGTCTCTCTCTGTGATATCTGTATCTCAGACTCTCTCTCTCTCTCTGATACTAGTAACTCAGTCTCTCTCTGTATTATTTGTATCTCAGTCTCTCTCTCTGTGATATTTGTATCTCAGTCTCTCTCTGTGATATTTGTATCTCAAACTCTCTCTCTGTGACATTTGTATCTCAGTCACTCTGTGATATTTGTATCTCAGTCTCTCTCTCTCTCTCTGTGATATTTGTATCTCACTCACTCTCTGTGATATTTGTATCTCAGTCTCTCTCTCTGTGATATTTGTACCTCAGTCTCTCTCTGTGATATTTGTATCTCAGTCTCTCTCTCTCTGATATTTGTATCTCAGTCTCTCTCTCTGTGATATTTGTATCTCAGTCTCTCTCTCTGTGATATTTGTATCTCTGTCACTCTCTCTATGATATTTGTATCAGAGTCTCTCTCTCTCTCTTTGGTATTTGTATCTCAATCACTCTCTGTGATATTTGTATCTCAGTCTCAATCTCTCTGTGATATTTGTATCTCAGTCTCTCTCTGTTATATTTGTATCTCAGTCTCTCTCTCTATGTGATATTTGTATCTCAGTCTCTCTCTTTCTCTCTTTGATATTTGTATCTCTTTCTCTCTCTCTGTGATATTTGTATCTCAGTCTCTCTGTGATATCTCTATCTCAGACTCTCTCTCTCTCTCTGATACTAGTAACTCAGTCTCTCTCTGTGATATTTGTATCTCAGTCTCTCTCTCTGTGATATTTGTATCTCAGTCTCTCTCTGTGATATTTGTATCTCAAACTCTCTCTCTGTGACATTTGTATCTCAGTCACTCTGTGATATTTGTATCTCAGTCTCTCTCTCTCTCTCTGTGATATTTGTATCTCACTCACTCTCTGTGATATTTGTATCTCAGTCTCTCTCTCTGTGATATTTGTACCTCAGTCTCTCTCTGTGATATTTGTATCTCAGTCTCTCTCTCTCTGATATTTGTATCTCAGTCTCTCTCTCTGTGATATTTGTATCTCAGTCTCTCTCTCTGTGATATTTGTATCTCTGTCACTCTCTCTATGATATTTGTATCAGAGTCTCTCTCTCTCTCTTTGATATTTGTATCTCAATCACTCTCTGTGATATTTGTATCTCAGTCTCTCTCTCTGTGATATTTGTATCTCAGTCTCTCTCTCTCTGTGATATTTGTATCTCAGTCTCTCTCTGTTATATTTGTATCTCAGTCTCTCTCTGTGATATTTGTATCTCTTTCTCTCTCTCTGTGATATTTGTATCTCAGTCACTCTCTGTGATATTTGTATCTCAGTCTCTCTCTCTCTTTGTGATATTTGTATCTCAGTCACTCTCTCTGATACTTGTATCTCAGTCTCAATATGTGATATTTGTACTTCCGACTCTCTCTGTGATATTTGTATCTCAGTCTCTTTCTCTCTGTGATATTTGTATCAGAGTCTCTCTCTCTCTCTTTGATATTTGTATCTCAATCACTCTCTGTGATATTTGTATCTCAGTCTCAATCTCTCTGTGATATTTGTATCTCAGTCTCTCTCTGTTATATTTGTATCTCAGTCTCTCTCTCTATGTGATATTTGTATCTCAGTCTCTCTCTGCGATATTAGCATCTCTTTCTCTCTCTCTGTGATATTTGTATCTCAGTCACTCTCTGTGATATTTGTATCTCAGTCACTCTCTGTGATATTTGTATCTCAGTCACTCTCTGTGATATTTGTATCTCAGTCACTCTCTGTGATATTTGTATCTCAGTCTCTCTCTCTGTGATATTTGTATCTCAGTCACTCTCTCTGATACTTGTATCTCAGTCTCAATCTGTGATATTTGTACTTCCGACTCTCTCTGTGATATTTGTATCTCAGTCTCTCTCTCTCTCTGTGATATTTGTATCTCAGTCTCTTTCTGTGATATTTGTATCTCAATCTCTCTCTCTCTCTGTGATATTTGTTTCTCAGTCTCTCTCTGTGATATTTGTATCTCAGACTCTCTCTCTCTCTCTCTGATACTTGTATCTCAGTCACTCTCTTTGATATTTGTATCTCAGTCTCTCTCTCTTTGATATTTGTATCCCATTCTCTCTCTGTGATAGTTGTATCTCAGTCTCTCTCTCTCTGTGATATTTGTATCTCAGTCTCTCTCTGTGATATTTGTATCACAGTCTCTCTCTCTCTCTCTGTGATATTTGTATCTCAGTCACTCTCTCTGATATTTGTATCTCAGTCTCTCTCTGTGATATTTGTATCTCAGTCTCTCTCTCTCTCTGTGATATTTGTATCTCAGTCACTCTCTGTGATATTTGTATCTCAGTCTCTCTCTCTCTCTGTGATATTTGTATCTCAGTCACTCTCTCTGATATTTGTATCTCAGTCTCTCTCTGTGATATTTGTATCTCAGTCTCTTTCTCTCTCTCTGTGATATTTGTATCTCAGTCTCTCTCTCTCTCTGTGATATTTGTATCTCAGTCTCTCTCTCTCTCTGTGATATTTGTATCTCAGTCTCTCTCTCTGTGATATTTCTTTCCCCGTCTGTCTCTATTATATTGGTATCTCAGTCTCTCTCTCTCTGTGATATTTGTATCTCAGTCTCTCTCTCTGATATTTGTATCTCAGTCTCTCTCTCTCTGTGATATTTGTATCTCAGTCTCTCTCTCTGTGATATTTGTACCTCAGTCTCTCTCTCTCTTTGATATTTGTATCTCAGTCACTCTCTCTGTGATATTTGTAACTCAGTCTCTCACTCTGTAATATTTGTATCTCAGTCTCTCTCTCTCTTGTGATATTTGTATCACAGTCTCACTCTCTCTTTGATATTTGTATATCAGTCTCTCTCTCTGATATTTGTATCTCATCTCTCTCTGTGATATTTGTATCTCAGTCTCTCTCTGTGATATTTGTATATCAGTCACTCTCTCTCTCTCTGTGATATTTGTATCTCAGTTTCTCTCTCTCTGTGTGATGTTTGTTTCTCAGTCTCTATCTCTCTGTGATATTTGTTTCTCAGTCTCTCTCTGTGATATTTGTATCTCAGACTCTCTCTCTCTCTCTCTGATACTTGTATCTCAGTCACTCTCTTTGATATTTGTATCTCAGTCTCTCTCTCTTTGATATTTGTATCCCATTCTCTCTCTGTGATAGTTGTATCTCAGTCTCTCTCTCTCTGTGATATTTGTATCTCAGTCTCTCTCTGTGATATTTGTATCTCAGTCTCTCTCTCTGTGATATTTGTATCTCCGTCACTCTCTCTGATATTTGTATCTCAGTCTCTCTCTGTGATATTTGTATCTCAGTCTCTCTCTCTCTCTGTGATATTTGTATCTCAGTCTCTCTCTGTGATATTTGTATCTCAGTCTCTCTCTCTCTGTGATATTTGTATCTCAGTCTCTTTCTGTGATATTTGTATCTCAGTCTCTCTCTCTATGATATTTGTTTCACAGTCACTCTCTGTGATATTTGTATCTCAGTCTCTCTCTCTCTCTGTGATATTTGTATCTCAGTCACTCTCTCTGATATTTGTATCTCAGTCTCTCTCTGTGATATTTGTATCTCAGTCTCTTTCTCTCTCTCTGTGATATTTGTATCTCAGTCTCTCTCTCTCTCTCTGTGATATTTGTATCTCAGTCTCTCTCTCTCTCTGTGATATTTGTATCTCAGTCTCTCTCTCTGTGATATTTCTTTCCCCGTCTGTCTCTATTATATTGGTATCTCAGTCTCTCTCTCTCTGTGATATTTGTATCTCAGTCTCTCTCTCTGATATTTGTATCTCAGTCTCTCTCTCTCTGTGATATTTGTATCTCAGTCTCTCTCTCTGTGATATTTGTACCTCAGTCTCTCTCTCTCTTTGATATTTGTATCTCAGTCACTCTCTCTGTGATATTTGTAACTCAGTCTCTCACTCTGTAATATTTGTATCTCAGTCTCTCTCTCTCTTGTGATATTTGTATCACAGTCTCACTCTCTCTTTGATATTTGTATATCAGTCTCTCTCTCTGATATTTGTATCTCATCTCTCTCTGTGATATTTGTATCTCAGTCTCTCTCTGTGATATTTGTATATCAGTCACTCTCTCTCTCTCTGTGATATTTGTATCTCAGTTTCTCTCTCTCTGTGTGATGTTTGTTTCTCAGTCTCTATCTCTCTGTGATATTTGTTTCTCAGTCTCTCTCTGTGATATTTGTATCTCAGACTCTCTCTCTCTCTCTCTGATACTTGTATCTCAGTCACTCTCTTTGATATTTGTATCTCAGTCTCTCTCTCTTTGATATTTGTATCCCATTCTCTCTCTGTGATAGTTGTATCTTAGTCTCTCTCTCTCTGTGATATTTGTATCTCAGTCTCTCTCTGTGATATTTGTATCTCAGTCTCACTCTCTGTGATATTTGTATCTCCGTCACTCTCTCTGATATTTGTATCTCAGTCTCTCTCTGTGATATTTGTATCTCAGTCTCTTTCTCTCTCTCTGATATTTGTATCTCAGTCTCTCTCTCTCTCTGTGATATTTGTATCTCAGTCTCTCTCGCTCTCTGTGATATTTGTATCTCAGTCTCTCTCTGTGATATTTGTATATCAGTCACTCTCTCTCTCTCTGTGATATTTGTATCTCAGTCTCTCTCTCTCTGTGTGATGTTCGTTTCTCAGTCTCTATCTCTCTGGGATATTTGTTTCCCAGCCTCTCTCTGTGATATTTGTATCTCAGTCACTCTCTCTCTCCGTTATATTTGTATCTCCGTCTCTCACTCTCTATGTGTTATTTGTATCCCAGTCACTCTCTGTGATTTTTGTATCTCAGACTCTTTCTCTGTGTGATATTTGTATCTGTCTCTCTTTCTCTCTGTTATATTTTTAACCCAGTCACTCTCTCCCTCTGTTAAATTAGTATCTCAGTCTCTCTCTCTCTGTTATATTTGTCTGTCAGTCTCTCGCTCTGTTATATTTGTATCTCAGTCTCTCTCTCTGTGATATTTGTATCTCAGTCTCTCCCTGTTATATTTGTATCTCAGTCTCTTTCCCTCTCTCTGTTATATTTGTATCCCAGTCTCTTTCTCCCTCTGTGATATTAGTATCTCAGTCTCTCTCTCTCTGTGATATTTGTATCTCAGTCTCTCGCTCTGTGATATTTGTATCACAGTCTCTCTCCCTCTCTGATATTTGTATCTCAGTCTCTCTCTCTCTCTGTGATATTTGCATCTCAGTCTCTCTCTCTGTGATATTTGTATCTCTGTCACTCTCTCTGTGAGATTTGTATCTCAGATTCTCTCTCTCTGTGATATTTGTTTCTCAGTCACTCTCTCTGATATTTGTATCTCAGTCTCTCTCTGTGATATTTGTATCTCAGTCTCTTTCTCTCTCTCTGTGATATTTGTATCTCAGTCTCTCTCTCTCTCTGTGATATTTGTATCTCAGTCTCTCTCTCTCTCTGTGATATTTGTATCTCAGTCTCTCTCTCTGTTATATTTCTTTCCGCGTCTGTATCTATTATATTGGTATCTCAGTCTCTCTCTCTCTGTGATATTTGTATATCAGCCTCTCTCTCTGATATTTGTATCTCAGTCTCTCTCTCTCTGTGATATTTGTATCTCAGTCTCTCTCTCTGTGATACTTTTATCTCAGTCACTCTGTCTCTTTGATATTTGTATCTCAGTCACTCTCTCTGTGATATTTGTAACTCAGTCTCTCACTCTGCAATATTTGTATCTCAGTCTCTCTCTCTCTTGTGATATTTGTATCACAGTCTCACTCTCTCTTTGATATTTGTATATCAGTCTCTCTCTCTCTCTGATATTTGTATCTCATCTCTCTCTGTGATATTTGTATCTCAGTCTCTCTCTTTGATATTTGTATATCAGTCACTCTCTCTCTCTCTGTGATATTTGTATCTCAGTCTCTCTCTCTCTGTGTGTGATGTTTGTTTCTCAGTCTCTATCTCTCTGGGATATTTGTTTCCCAGCCTCTCTCTGTGATATTTGTATCTCAGTCACTCTCTCTCTCCGTTATATTTGTATCTCCGTCTCTCGCTCTCTATGTGTTATTTGTATCCCAGTCACTCTCTGTGATTTTTGTATCTCAGACTCTTTCTCTGTGTGATATTTGTATCTGTCTCTCTCTCTCTCTGTTATATTTGTATCCCAGTCTCTCTCTCCCTCTGTTAAATTAGTATCTCAGTCTCTCTCTCTCTGTTATATTTGTCTGTCAGTCTCTCGCTCTGTTATATTTGTATCTCACTCACTCTCTCTGATATTTGTATCTCAGGCTCTCTCTCTGTGATATTTGTATGTCAGTCTCTCTCTGTGATATTTGTATCTCAGTCTCTCTCTGTGATATTTGTATCTCAGTCTCTCTCTCTGTGATATTTGTACCTCAGTCTCTCTCTCTCTTTGATATTTGTATCTCAGTCACTCTCTCTGTGATATTTGTAACTCAGTCTCTCACTCTGTAATATTTGTATCTCAGTCTCTCTCTCTCGTGATATTTGTATCACAGTCTCACTCTCTCTTTGATATTTGTATATCAGTCTCTCTCTCTCTCTGATATTTGTATCTCATCTCTCTCTGTGATATTTGTATCTCAGTCTCTCTCTGTGATATTTGTATATCAGTCACTCGCTCTCTCTCTCTGTGATATTTGTATCTCAGTGTCTCTCTCTCTGTGTGATGTTTGTTTCTCAGTCTCTATCTCTCTGTGATATTTGTTTCTCAGTCTCTCTCTGTGATATTTGTATCTCAGACTCTCTCTCTCTCTCTCTCTGATACTTGTATCTCAGTCACTCTCTTTGATATTTGTATCTCAGTCTCTCTCTCTTTGATATTTGTATCCCATTCTCTCTCTGTGATAGTTGTATCTCAGTCTCTCTCTCTCTGTGATATTTGTATCTCAGTCTCTCTCTCTCTGTGATATTTGTATCTCAGTCTCTCTCTGTGATATTTTTATCTCAGTCTCTCTCTCTGTGATATTTGTATCTCAGTCTCTCTCTCTGTGATATTTGTATCTCAGTCTCTCTCTCTCTCTCTGTGATATTTGTATCTCAGTCTCACTCTCTCTGATATTTGTATCTCAGTCTCTCTCTGTGATATTTGTATCTCAGACTCTCTCTCTCTGTGATATTTGTATCTCAGTCTCTTTCTGTGATATTTGTATCTCAGTCTCTCTCTCTGTGATATTTGTATCTCAGTCACTCTCTGTGATATTTGTATCTCAGTCTCTCTCTCTCTGTGATATTTGTATCTCAGTCACTCTCTCTGATATTTGTATCTCAGTCTCTCTCTGTGATATTTGTATCTCAGTCTCTTTCTCTCTCTCTGTGATATTTGTATCTCAGTCTCTCTCTCTCTCTGTGATATTTGTATCTCAGTCTCTCTCTCTCTCTGTGATATTTGTATCTCAGTCTCTCTCTCTGTGATATTTCTTTCCCCGTCTGTCTCTATTATATTGGTATCTCAGTCTCTCTCTCTCTGTGATATTTGTATCTCAGTCTCTCTCTCTGATATTTGTATCTCAGTCTCTCTCTCTCTGTGATATTTGTATCTCAGTCTCTCTCTCTGTGATATTTGTACCTCAGTCTCTCTCTCTTTGATATTTGTATCTCAGTCACTCTCTCTGTGATATTTGTAACTCAGTCTCTCACTCTGTAATATTTGTATCTCAGTCTCTCTCTCTCTTGTGATATTTGTATCACAGTCTCACTCTCTCTTTGATATTTGTATATCAGTCTCACTCTCTGATATTTGTATCTCATCTCTCTCTGTGATATTTGTATCTCAGTCTCTCTCTGTGATATTTGTATATCAGTCACTCTCTCTCTCTCTGTGATATTTGTATCTCAGTTTCTCTCTCTCTGTGTGATGTTTGTTTCTCAGTCTCTATCTCTCTGTGATATTTGTTTCTCAGTCTCTCTCTGTGATATTTGTATCTCAGACTCTCTCTCTCTCTCTCTGATACTTGTATCTCAGTCACTCTCTTTGATATTTGTATCTCAGTCTCTCTCTCTTTGATATTTGTATCCCATTCTCTCTCTGTGATAGTTGTATCTTAGTCTCTCTCTCTCTGTGATATTTGTATCTCAGTCTCTCTCTGTGATATTTGTATCTCAGTCTCTCTCTCTGTGATATTTGTATCTCCGTCACTCTCTCTGATATTTGTATCTCAGTCTCTCTCTGTGATATTTGTATCTCAGTCTCCCTCTCTCTCTGTGATATTTGTATCTCAGTCTCTCTCTGTGATATTTGTATATCAGTCACTCTCTCTCTCTCTGTGATATTTGTATCTCAGTCTCTCTCGCTCTGTGTGATGTTCGTTTCTCAGTCTCTATCTCTCTGGGATATTTGTTTCCCAGCCTCTCTCTGTGATATTTGTATCTCAGTCACTCTCTCTCTCCGTTATATTTGTATCTCCGTCTCTCGCTCTCTATGTGTTATTTGTATCCCAGTCACTCTCTGTGATTTTTGTATCTCAGACTCTTTCTCTGTGTGATATTTGTATCTGTCTCTCTTTCTCTCTGTTATATTTGTAACCCAGTCTCTCTCTCCCTCTGTTAAATTAGTATCTCAGTCTCTCTCTCTCTGTTATATTTGTCTGTCAGTCTCTCGCTCTGTTATATTTGTATCTCAGTCTCTCTCTCTGTGATATTTGTATCACACTCTCTCCCTCTCTGATATTTGTATCTCAGTCTCTCTCTCTCTCTGTGATATTTGTATCTCAGTCTCTTTCTCCTTCTGTGATATAAGTATCTCAGTCTCTCTCTCTGTGATATTTGTATCTCAGTCTCTCGCTCTGTGATATTTGTATCACACTCTCTCCCTCTCTGATATTTGTATCTCAGTCTCTCTCTCTCTCTGTGATATTTGTATCTCAGTCTCTCTCTCTGTCATATTTGTATCTCTGTCACTCTCTCTGTGAGATTTGTATCTCAGTCTCTCTCTCTCTTGTGATATTTGTATCACAGTCTCACTCTCTCTTTGATATTTGTATATCAGTCTCTCTCTCTGATATTTGTATCTCATCTCTCTCTGTGATATTTGTATCTCAGTCTCTCTCTGTGATATTTGTATCTCAGTTTCTCTCTCTCTGTGTGATGTTTGTTTCTCAGTCTCTATCTCTCTGTGATATTTGTTTCTCAGTCTCTCTCTGTGATATTTGTATCTCAGACTCTCTCTCTCTCTCTCTGATACGTGTATCTCAGTCACTCTCTTTGATATTTGTATCTCAGTCTCTCTCTCTTTGATATTTGTATCCCATTCTCTCTCTGTGATAGTTGTATCTCAGTCTCTCTCTCTCTGTGATATTTGTATCTCAGTCTCTCTCTGTGATATTTGTATCTCAGTCTCTCTCTCTGTGATATTTGTATCTCCGTCTCTCTCTCTGATATTTGTATCTCAGTCTCTCTCTGTGATATTTGTATCTCAGTCTCTTTCTCTCTCTCTGATATTTGTATCTCAGTCTCTCTCTCTCTCTGTGATATTTGTATCTCAGTCTCTCTCTCTCTCTGTGATATTTGTATCTCAGTCTCTCTCTGTGATATTTGTATATCAGTCACTCTCTCTCTCTCTGTGATATTTGTATCTCAGTCTCTCTCTCTCTGTGATATTTGTATCTCAGTCTCTCGCTCTGTGATATTTGTATCACAGTCTCTCTCCCTCTCTGATATTTGTATCTCAGTCTCTCTCTCTCTCTGTGATATTTGTATCTCAGTCTCTCTCTCTGTGATATTTGTATCTCTGTCACTCTCTCTGTGAGATTTGTATCTCAGATTCTCTCTCTCTGTGATATTTGTTTCTCAGTCACTCTCTCTGATATTTGTATCTCAGTCTCTCTCTGTGATATTTGTATCTCAGTCTCTTTCTCTCTCTCTGTGATATTTGTATCTCAGTCTCTCTCTCTCTCTGTGATATTTGTATCTCAGTCTCTCTCTCTCTCTGTGATATTTGTATCTCAGTCTCTCTCTCTGTGATATTTCTTTCCGCGTCTGTATCTATTATATTGGTATCTCAGTCTCTCTCTCTCTGTGATATTTGTATATCAGTCTCTCTCTCTGATATTTGTATCTCAGTCTCTCTCTCTCTGTGATATTTGTATCTCAGTCTCTCTCTCTGTGATACTTTTATCTCAGTCTCTCTGTCTCTTTGATATTTGTATCTCAGTCACTCTCTCTGTGATATTTGTAACTCAGTCTCTCACTCTGTAATATTTGTATCTCAGTCTCTTTCTCCTTCTGTGATATTAGTATCTCAGTCTCTCTCTCTCTGTGATATTTGTATCTCAGTCTCTCGCTCTGTGATATTTGTATCACACTCTCTCCCTCTCTGATATTTGTATCTCAGTCTCTCTCTCTCTCTGTGATATTTGTATCTCAGTCTCTCTCTCTGTGATATTTGTATCTCTGTCACTCTCTCTGTGAGATTTGTATCTCAGTCTCTCTCTCTCTTGTGATATTTGTATCACAGTCTCACTCTCTCTTTGATAGTTGTATATCAGTCTCTCTCTCTGATATTTGTATCTCATCTCTCTCTGTGATATTTGTATCTCAGTCTCTCTCTGTGATATTTGTATCTCAGTTTCTCTCTCTCTGTGTGATGTTTGTTTCTCAGTCTCTATCTCTCTGTGATATTTGTTTCTCAGTCTCTCTCTGTGATATTTGTATCTCAGACTCTCTCTCTCTCTCTCTGATACGTGTATCTCAGTCACTCTCTTTGATATTTGTATCTCAGTCTCTCTCTCTTTGATATTTGTATCCCATTCTCTCTCTGAGATAGTTGTATCTCAGTCTCTCTCTCTCTCTGTGATATTTGTATCTCAGTCTCTCTCTGTGATATTTGTATCTCAGTCTCTCTCTCTGTGATATTTGTATCTCCGTCACTCTCTCTGATATTTGTATCTCAGTCTCTCTCTGTGATATTTGTATCTCAGTCTCTTTCTCTCTCTCTGATATTTGTATCTCAGTCTCTCTCTCTCTCTGTGATATTTGTATCTCAGTCTCTCTCTCTCTCTGTGATATTTGTATCTCAGTCTCTCTCTGTGATATTTGTATATCAGTCACTCTCTCTCTCTCTGTGATATTTGTATCTCAGTCTCTCTCTCTCTGTGTGATGTTCGTTTCACAGTCTCTATCTCTCTGGGATATTTGTTTCCCAGCCTCTCTCTGTGATATTTGTATCTCAGTCACTCTCTCTCTCCGTTATATTTGTATCTCCGTCTCTCGCTCTCTATGTGTTATTTGTATCCCAGTCACTCTCTGTGATTTTTGTATCTCAGACTCTTTCTCTGTGTGATATTTGTATCTGTCTTTCTTTCTCTCTGTTATATTTGTAACCCAGTCTCTCTCTCCCTCTGTTAAATTAGTATCTCAGTCTCTCTCTCTCTGTTATATTTGTCTGTCAGTCTCTCGCTCTGTTATATTTGTATCTCAGTCTCTCTCTCTGTGATATTTGTATCACACTCTCTCCCTCTCTGATATTTGTATCTCAGTCTCTCTCTCTCTCTGTGATATTTGTATCTCAGTCTCTCTCTCTGTGATATTTGTATCTCTGTCACTCTCTCTGTGAGATTTGTATCTCAGATTCTCTCTCTGTGATATTTGTTTCTCAGTCACTCTCTCTGATATTTGTATCTCAGTCTCTCTCTGTGATATTTGTATCTCAGTCTCTTTCTCTCTCTCTGTGATATTTGTATCTCAGTCTCTCTCTCTCTCTCTGTGATATTTGTATCTCAGTCTCTCTCTCTCTCTGTGATATTTGTATCTCAGTCTCTCTCTCTGTGATATTTCTTTCCGCGTCTGTATCTATTATATTGGTATCTCAGTCTCTCTCTCTCTGTGATATTTGTATATCAGTCTCTCTCTATGATATTTGTATCTCAGTCTCTCTCTCTCTGTGATATTTGTATCTCAGTCTCTCTCTCTGTGATACTTTTATCTCAGTCACTCTGTCTCTTTGATATTTGTATCTCAGTCACTCTCTCTGTGATATTTGTAACTCAGTCTCTCACTCTGTAATATTTGTATCTCAGTCTCTCTCTCTCTTGTGATATTTGTATCACAGTCTCACTCTCTCTTTGATATTTGTATATCAGTCTCTCTCTCTCTCTGATATTTGTATCTCATCTCTCTCTGTGATATTTGTATCTCAGTCTCTCTCTTTGATATTTGTATATCAGTCACTCTCTCTCTCTCTGTGATATTTGTATCTCAGTCTCTCTCTCTCTGTGTGATGTTTGTTTCTCAGTCTCTATCTCTCTGGGACATTTGTTTCCCAGCCTCTCTCTGTGATATTTGTATCTCAGTCACTCTCTCTCTCCGTTATATTTGTATCTCCGTCTCTCGCTCTCTATGTGTTATTTGTATCCCAGTCACTCTCTGTGATTTTTGTATCTCAGACTCTTTCTCTGTGTGATATTTGTATCTGTCTCTCTCTCTCTCTGTTATATTTGTATCCCAGTCTCTCTCTCCCTCTGTTAAATTAGTATCTCAGTCTCTCTCTCTCTCTGTTATATTTGTCTGTCAGTCTCTCGCTCTGTTATATTTGTATCTCACTCACTCTCTCTGATATTTGTATCTCAGGCTCTCTCTCTGTGATATTTGTATCTCAGTCTCTCTCTGTGATATTTGTATCTCAGTCTCTCTCTGTGATATTTGTATCTCAGTCTCTCTCTCTGTGATATTTGTACCTCAGTCTCTCTCTCTCTTTGGTATTTGTATCTCAGTCACTCTCTCTGTGATATTTGTAACTCAGTCTCTCTCTCTCGTGATATTTGTATCACAGTCTCACTCTCTCTTTGATATTTGTATATCAGTCTCTCTTTCTCTCTGATATTTGTATCTCATCTCTCTCTGTGATATTTGTATCTCAGTCTCTCTCTGTGATATTTGTATATCAGTCACTCTCTCTCTCTCTGTGATATTTGTATCTCAGTGTCTCTCTCTCTGTGTGATGTTTGTTTCTCAGTCTCTATCTCTCTGTGATATTTGTTTCTCAGTCTCTCTCTGTGATATTTGTATCTCAGACTCTCTCTCTCTCTCTCTCTGATACTTGTATCTCAGTCACTCTCTTTGATATTTGTATCTCAGTCTCTCTCTCTTTGATATTTGTATCCCATTCTCTCTCTGTGATAGTTGTATCTCAGTCTCTCTCTCTCTGTGATATTTGTACCTCAGTCTCTCTCTCTCTTTGATATTTGTATCTCAGTCACTCTCTCTGTGATATTTGTAACTCAGTTTCTCACTCTGTAATATTTGTATCTCAGTCTCTCTCTCTCGTGATATTTGTATCACAGTCTCACTCTCTCTTTGATAATTGTATATCAGTCTCTCTCTCTCTCTGATATTTGTATCTCATCTCTCTCTGTGATATTTGTATCTCAGTCTCTCTCTGTGATATTTGTATATCAGTCACTCTCTCTCTCTCTGTGATATTTGTATCTCAGTGTCTCTCTCTCTGTGTGATGTTTGTTTCTCAGTCTCTATCTCTCTGTGATATTTGTTTCTCAGTCTCTCTCTGTGATATTTGTGTCTCAGACTCTCTCTCTCTCTCTCTCTGATACTTGTATCTCAGTCACTCTCTTTGATATTTGTATCTCAGTCTCTCTCTCTTTGATATTTGTATCCCATTCTCTCTCTGTGATAGTTGTATCTCAGTCTCTCTCTCTCTGTGATATTTGTATCTCAGTCTCTCTCTCTCTGTGATATTTGTATCTCAGTCTCTCTCTGTGATATTTGTATCTCAGTCTCTCTCTCTGTGATATTTGTATCTCAATCACTCTCTGTGATATTTGTATCTCAGTCTCTCTCTCTCTCTCTGTGATATTTGTATCTCAGTCTCACTCTCTCTGATATTTGTATCTCAGTCTCTCTCTGTGATATTTGTATCTCAGTCTCTCTCTCTCTCTGTGATATTTGTATCTCAGTCTCTCTCTGTGATATTTGTATCTCAGTCTCTCTCTCTCTGTGATATTTGTATCTCAGTCTCTTTCTGTGATATTTGTATCTCAGTCTCTCTCTCTGTGATATTTGTATCTCAGTCACTCTCTGTGATATTTGTATCTCAGTCTCTCTCTCTCTCTGTGATATTTGTATCTCAGTCACTCTCTCTGATATTTGTATCTCAGTCTCTCTCTGTGATATTTGTATCTCAGTCTCTTTCTCTCTGTCTGTGATATTTGTATCTCAGTCTCTCTCTCTCTCTGTGATATTTGTATCTCAGTCTCTCTCTCTTTGATATTTCTTTCCCCGTCTGTCTCTATTATATTGGTATCTCAGTCTCTCTCTCTCTGTGATATTTGTATATCAGTCTCTCTCTCTGATATTTGTATCTCAGTCTCTCTCTCTCTGTGATATTTGTATCTCAGTCTCTCTCTCTGTGATATTTGTACCTCAGTCTCTCTCTCTCTTTGATATTTGTATCTCAGTCACTCTCTCTGTGATATTTGTAACTCAGTCTCTCACTCTGTAATATTTGTATCTCAGTCTCTCTCTCTCTTGTGATATTTGTATCACAGTCTCACTCTCTCTTTGATATTTGTATATCAGTCTCTCTCTCTCTCTGATATTTGTATCTCATCTCTCTCTGTGATATTTGTATCTCAGTCTCTCTCTGTGATATTTGTATATCAGTCACTCTCTCTCCCTCTGTGATATTTGTATCTCAGTCTCTCTCTCTCTGTGTGATGTTTGTTTCTCAGTCTCTATCTCTCTGGGATATTCGTTTCCCAGCCTCTCTCTGTGATATTTGTATCTCAGTCACTCTCTCTCTCCGTTATATTTGTATCTCCGTCTCTCGCTCTCTATGTGTTATTTGTATCCCAGTCACTCTCTGTGATTTTTGTATCTCAGACTCTTTCTCTGTGTGATATTTGTATCTGTCTCTCTCTCTCTCTGTTATATTTGTATCCCAGTCTCTCTCTCCCTTTGTTAAATTAGTATCTCAGTCTCTCTCTCTCTGTTATATTTGTCTGTCAGTCTCTCGCTCTGTTATATTTGTATCTCAGTCTCTCTCTCTGTGATATTTCTATCTCAGTCTCTCCCTGTTATATTTGTATCTCAGTCTCTTTCTCCCTCTGTGATATTAGTATCTCAGTCTCTCTCTCTCTGTGATATTTGTATCTCAGTCTCTCGCTCTGTGATATTTGTATCACAGTCTCTCTCTCTCTCTGATATTTGTATCTCAGTCTCTCTCTCTCTCTGTGATATTTGTATCTCAGTCTCTCTCTCTGTGATATTTGTATCTCTGTCACTCTCTCTGTGATATTTGTATCTCAGATTCTCTCTCTCTGTGATATTTGTTTCTCAGTCACTCTCTCTGATATTTGTATCTCAGTCTCTCTCTGTGATATTTGTATCTCAGTCTCTTTCTCTCTCTCTGTGATATTTGTATCTCAGTCTCTCTCTCTCTCTGTCATATTTGTATCTCAGTCTCTCTCTCTCTCTGTGATATTTGTATCTCAGTCTCTCTCTCTGTGATATTTCTTTCCCCGTCTGTCTCTATTATATTGGTATCTCAGTCTCTCTCTCTCTGTGATATTTGTATCTCAGTCTCTCTCTCTGATATTTGTATCTCAGTCTCTCTTTCTGTGATATTTGTATCTCAGTCTCTCTCTCTCTGTGATATTTGTATCTCAGTCTCTCACTCTGTAATATTTGTATCTCAATCTCTCTCTCTCTTGTGATATTTGTATCACAGTCTCACTCTCTCTTTGATATTTGTATATCAGTCTCTCTCTCTCTCTGATATTTGTATCTCATCTCTCTCTGTGTTATTTGTATCTCCGTCTC
This sequence comes from Carcharodon carcharias, assembly GCF_017639515.1. NCBI lineage: Eukaryota > Metazoa > Chordata > Chondrichthyes > Lamniformes > Lamnidae > Carcharodon > Carcharodon carcharias. Next base: position 193,890 of record NW_024470678.1, read on the forward strand.
TCTCTGTGATATTTGTATATCAGTCACTCTCTCTCTCTCTGTGATATTTGTATCTCAGTCTCTCTCTCTCTGTGTGATGTTTGTTTCTCAGTCTCTATCTCTCTGGGATATTTGTTTCCCAGCCTCTCTCTGTGATATTTGTATCTCAATCACTCTCTCTCTCCGTTATATTTGTATATCCGTCTCTCGCTCTCTATGTGTTATTTGTATCCCAATCGCTCTCTGTGATTTTTGTATCTCAGACTCTTTCTCTGTGTGATATTTGTATCTGTCTCTCTCTCTCTCGCTGTTATATTTGTATCCCAGTCTCTCTCTCCCTCTGTTAAATTAGTATCTCAGTCTCTCTCTCTCTGTGATATTTGTATGTCAGTCTCTCGCTCTGTGATATTTGTATCTCAGTCTCTCCCTGTTATATTTGTATCTCAGTCTCTTTCTCTCTCTCTGTTATATTTGTATCCCAGTCTCTCTCTCCCTCTGTGATATTAGTATCTCAGTCTCTCTCTCTCTCTCTGATATTTGTATGTCAGTCTCTCGCTCTGTGATATTTGTATCACAGTCTCTCTCTCTCTGATATTTGTATCTCAGTCTCTCTCTCTCTCTGTGATATTTGTATCTCAGTCTCTCTCTCTGTGATATTTGTATCTCTGTCACTCTCTCTGTGATATTTGTACCTCTGATTCTCTCTCTCTGTGATATTTGTTTCTCAGTCACTCTCTCTGATATTTGTATCTCAGTCTCTCTCTCTCTCTCTGATATTTGTATCTCAGTCTCTCTCTGTGATAATTGTATCTCAGTCTCTCTCTCTCTATGATATTTGTATCTCAGTCTCTCTCTGTGATATTTGTATCTCAGTCTCTCTCTCTGTGATATTTGTATCTCGGTCACTCTTTGTGATATTTGTATCTCAGTCTCTCTCTGTGATATTTGTATTTCAGTCTCTCTCTCTCTCTGTGATATTTGTATCTCAGTCACTCTCTGTGATATTTGTATCTCGGTCTCTCTCTCTCTGTGATATTTGTATCTCAGTCTCTCTCTGTGATATTTATATCTCTTTCTCTCTCTCTGTGATATTTGTATCTCAGTCACTCTCTCTGTGATATTTGTATCTCAGTCTCTCTCTGTGATATTTGTATCTCAGTCACTCTCTCTGATACTTGTATCTCAGTCTCTCTCTGTGATATTTGTACCTCCGTCTCTCTCTGTGATATTTGTATCTCAGTCTTTCTCTCTCTCTGTGATATTTGTATCTCAGTCTCTCTCTGTGATATTTGTATCTCCGTCTCTCTCTCTCTCTGTGATATTTGTATCTCAGTCTCTCTCTCTCTCTGTGATATTTGTATCTCAGTCTCTCTCTCTCTCTGTGATATTTGTACCTCAGTCTCTCTCTGTGATATTTGTATCTCAATCTCTCTCTCTCTCTCTGTTATATTTGTATCTCAGTCTCTCTCTGTGATATTTGTATCTCAACCTCTTTCTCTCTCTCTGTGATATTTGTATCTCAGTCTCTCTCTCTGTGATAATTGTATCTCAGTCACTCTCTGTGATATTTGTATCTCAGTCTCTCTCTCTCTCTCTCTGATATTTGTTTCTCAGTCTCTCTCTGTGATATTTGTATCTCATTCTCTCTCTCTTTCTGTGATATTTGTATCTCAGTCTCTCTCTGTGATATTTGTATCTCAGTCTCTCTCTCTCTGTGATATTTGTATCTCAGTTACTCTCTGTGATATTTGTATCTCAGTCTCTCTCTCTCTGTGATATTTGTATCTCAGTCACTCTCTCTGATATTTGTATCTCAGTCTCTCTCTGTGATATTTGTATCTCATTCTCTCTCTCTCTCTGTGATATTTGTATCTCAGTCTCTTTCTCTCTCTCTGTGATATTTGTATCTCAGTCTCTCTCTCTCTCTCTGTGATATTTGTATCTCAGTCTCTCTCTCTCTCTGTGATATTTGTATCTCAGTCTCTCTCTCTGTGATATTTCTTTCCCCGTCTGTCTCTATTATATTGGTATCTCAGTCTCTCTCTCTCTCTGTGATATTTGTATATCATTCTCTCTCTCTGATATTTGTATCTCAGTCTCTCTCTCTCTGTGATATTTGTATCTCAGTCTCTCTCTCTGTGATATTTGTACCTCAGTCTCTCTCTCTCTGTGATATTTGTATCTCAGTCACTCTCTCTGTGATATTTGTAACTCAGTCTCTCACTCTGTAATATTTGTATCTCAGTCTCTCTCTCTCGTGATATTTGTATCACAGTCTCACTCTCTCTTTGATATTTGTATATCAGTCTCTCTCTCTCTCTCTGATATTTGTATCTCATCTCTCTCTGTGATATTTGTATATCAGTCACTCTCTCTCTCTCTCTGTGATATTTGTATCTCAGTCTCTCTCTCTCTGTGTGATGTTTGTTTCTCATTCTCTATCTCTCTGGGATATTTGTTTCCCAGCCTCTCTCTGTGATATTTGTATCTCAGTCACTCTCTCTCTCCGTTATATTTGTATCTCCGTCTCTCGCTCTCTATGTGTTATTTGTATCCCAGTCACTCTCTGTGATTTTTGTATCTCAGACTCTTTCTCTGTGTGATATTTGTATCTGTCTCTCTCTCTCTCTGTTTTATTTGTATCCCAGTCTCTCTCTCCCTCTGTTAAATTAGTATCTCAGTCTCTCTCTCTCTGTTATATTTGTATGTCAGTCTCTCGCTCTGTGATATTTGTATCTCAGTCTCTCTCTCTGTGATATTTGTATCTCAGTCTCTTCCTGTTATATTTGTATCTCAGTCTCTTTCTCTCTCTCTGTTATATTTGTATCCCAGTCTCTCTCTCCCTCTGTTAAATTAGTATCTCAGTCTCTCTCTCTCTGTTATATTTGTATGTCAGTCTCTCGCTCTGTGATATTAGTATCTCAGTCTCTCTCTCTGTGTGATATTTGTATGTCAGTCTCTCGCTCTGTGATATTAGTATCTCAGTCTCTCTCTCTCTCTGTGATATTTGTATCTCATTCTCTCTCTGTGATATTTGTATCTCAGTCTCTCTCTCTCTGTGGTATTTGTATCTCATTCTCTGTGATATTTGTATCTTAGTCTCTCTCTCTCTCTGTGATATTTGTATCTCAGTCTCTGTCTGTGATATTTGTATCTCAGTCTCTCTCTCTGTGATATTTGTATCTCAGTCTCTCTCTCTGTTAGACTTGTTTTTCTGGCCCTTTGTTGTGTTTTGCCTCTTGTCTCCCCCTTTTTGCTCTCTCATGGCAAAAGATGCTATTCACTTTGATTTTCTATTTTGTATTTGGTTCATCTCTTCATGTTGCCATCTGAGTGCCAGCCTGGGTTATCCCCTCCCCCGGCACACTGTGTGATTGTACCTCCCTGTCATTCTGGAATGAATGCCTCACTGCTCACTGCCTCCCTTTAAGTCAGACATCCAGATCACTGACTGCTTCTCTTACAGTCCTCGCTTGCTTCTCCTCTGCCTGTGCCTGATACACATTGAGAGTACATGCAGGCTGATCTTTTGTCCTCTATACCCCTTCCCTTCACTTGCTTGTTCTTCGCTGCAGTTCACCCTCTCGTCCCTGCCTCCCTGTGTAACGCCACCCTGTCTCCCTGCGTCTCTTCACTGTGAGACTGTGAGTGGAATACTGAACAGTAAAGCTCTCTTTCTGAATGGCAGGTGATACTGCCTGGAATGCCAATGTGTGATCTCTCTCTCTCTCTCTCTCTCGCTGCCTCTCTCTCTCCCTGTCTCCTTTTATCTGCCCGTTTAGCTCTCAGTACATCCTCCCCTCCAGTTCCCCTTTCGCCTGTTTGCTTTGCTCTCAATCCCATGAAGTCCGCCTCAGTTGTGAAGAAGACCAATTGAGGAGGCCAAGAGAGCTGGAGTCCTGATTGGGAAGGTGTTGGGTGTGTGTGCGTGTGTGAGTCACTGTGTGTGTCACTGTGTGTGTCAGTTTGTCAGCCTGTGTGTGTGTCACTGCATATGTTTGTGTGGGTGTCTGTCAGTGTGTCAGTTTGTTTCTGTGTGCTTTTGTGTGTGTCAGGGTCTGAGTATTGCATGTGTGTGTGTATGTGCGCGTGTTCGTTTGTGTTTTTGTTGTGCCTCTGCGTCTGTGAATCTGCATCTCTGTGTGTATGTCTACCAGTGTGTGTCACCATGTGTATCTCAGTGTGTGTGCATCTGTATTTCAGTGTGTGTGTGTCACTGTGTGTCAGCCTCTACCTGAGTGTGTGTGTTTGTGAATCTGTGTGCATGTATAGGGATCATTTTGTGTCTATTAGTGTGTGAATGTATGCCTGTGTGTGTCAGTGTGTTTGTGTTTGCGTCTGTGTGCATGTGTCCATCTGTATCTGAGTTTCTGTGTTTGTATGTCTCTCTCTGTGCATCTGTGAGCTTGTGCCTGTGTGTTTTTCTGTATGTGTATCTGTCTGTGTCAGCTTCTCTAAGTGTGTGTGACTGTATGCATGTGTCAGTGTCTGTGTCAGTCTGTATCAGACTGTCCATGTTTGTCTGTCTATGTCAGCCTGTCTGTGAGTGTGTGTGTGTGTGTCTGTCTGTTATAGCCTGTCTGTCTGTGTCAGCCTGTCTGTGACTGTGTGTGTGTGTGTGTGTGTCTGTCTATCAGTGTCAGCCTGTGTGTGTGTGCGCACATGTGCCAACCTATCTGGCTGTGTCAGCCTGTCTGTGTGTGTGTGTGTGTGTCAGCCTGTGTGTGTGTGTGTATGTATGTATGTGTAGGTCAGCCTGTGTGTGTGTGTGCCTGTCCGCCTGTGTCAGCCTGCCTGTGAGTGTGTGTGTGTGTGTCTGTCTGTGTCAGCCTGTCTGTGAGTGTGTGTGTCTGTCTGTCAGGCTGTCTGTGAGTGTGTGTGCCTGTGTCAGCCTGTCTGTGAGCATACGCGTGTGTCTGTCTGTCTTAGCATGTGTGTGTGTGTCTGTTTGTGCGTGCCAGCCTGTGTGTCTGTCTGTTTGTCAGCCTATGTGTGTGTGTGTCTGTGTGTGTGTGCCAGCCTGTGTGTGTCTGTCTGTGTCACCCTATGTATGTGTGTGTGTGTGTGTGCGTATGTCTTTGTCAGCCTGTGTGTGTCTGTGTCAGCTTCTGTGTGTGTGTGTGTCTGTGCCTGTCTGTGAGTGTGCCTGTGTGTTTGTGTTTCACCAGTGCTGTTAATGGGGTTACAAGCCCACTATTACTCTCAGTGTATTACCCGGGCTGCTACAAACCAAGTTCCTAGGACACTGCAATATGTCCAGAGTGGCTCTCCCAAGCCCCCTGCCTCCCCCCTCTCCCTCCACCCTCCCTCTCTCTCTCTCACACTCATACACACACACACACACACCAGGCTGTGGCTGCTGGTTCCTGCTCCCCTCATCCGTTCCCGGCAAAGCCATGACATTGTCGGGGAGGCTTTTTTGGGGGAGGGTGTGGGAACTGCTTTGCCCTCTCCCCTGTTGCAGTTTGTCCTTGTCCCTCCGGAGCCGGGATGCATGAGGTGGATGAGCTGCCGGTGGGGAAGGTGAATGTTATCGCTGCTTCGGAGATGCTGCTACTGCTGCTACAGTCCGGGCTGGTCTGAGAGGCAGACAGACAGACAGAGAGAGAGAGAGAGAGAGAGGGGGCGAGAGAGGGAGAGAGAGAGAAGCAGAAACTCCTACAACAGCAAAACCCAGGATCTGAAGCTAAAAAGCAAAGCCTTGAGTGTGATTAATGATTCTGTCTGTGGCTGCCAAGGAGCCATTTAGAATTGGATTTTCGTGTGTGTGTGTGTGTGTGTGTGTGTAATTTTCTCGCTGCTACTGAAGATTCTGCCGTTTTGTTGAAGAGGATTTTTTCCTTCCATCCTGAGGTTTCCTCTGTGAAACACCCCCACTCTGCCCCTCTGAATGAGATTGTAAAAAATCCAAAGCTTTATGTTGACCAGGAGGGAGACAGACTGCGTTCTCAAACAGGGAAAGCATCCTCCCACAGCGAGGCATCAGGCCCTGTCTCTCATCAAAGCTTCATTCATTCAGTAAGTGCCTGCTCCCTGCTCCCACTCCCGCTGCCGCCTTCTGTCTTGTGTGGATGCTCTGAAGGCCTCACTGGGCTGGGTGGTTTGTCTGGGGGTGGCTGCTGCTGCTGCTGGTGGGAGTTGTGGGGGAGCGGGTGCTGTTCTGGGCGAGTGTTCAGGGGGTTGGGAGGTGTGTGTGTGTGTGTGTGTGTGAGGGGGGGTGGGGGGGGTGATGGGGAATGGTTGGGGATCAGCCTCTCACTCACCAGCCCCCGGAAATAAATCTGAGAGAGACACTGCCTCGCCTCCCTCCGCCTCCCCTCCCTCCCTCCCTCCCTCCGCCTCCACTCTGCATCCCCTCCCCCTGCCTCCCCTCCCCCTGCCTCCCCTCCCTCCGCCTCCCCTCCATCTGCCTCCCCTCCGCCTCCCATTCCTCTCCCTCCCCTCCCTCCACCTCCACTCTGCATCCCCTCCCTCCGCCTCCCCTCCCTCTGCCTCCCCTCCCTCTGCCTCCTCTCCCTCTCCCTCCCCTCCCACCGCCTCCCATCCATCCGGCTCCCCTCCCTCCGCCTTCCCTCCCCCTCCCTCGCCTCACTCCGCCTCCATTCTGCATCTAGTCCCTCCGGCTCCCCTCCCTCAGACACTCCTCCACATCTTCTCCCTCTGCCTCCACTCCTTCCGACACTCTCCCTCTGGCTCCTGTCCCTCTGCGTCCCAGTGTAGTGCCAGCTCCCCGTCACTGAGAGAGACTCCCCTACCGGCTGGTCTCTGAAAGGTGATAGGTCTGTCCGTGCCTTGCAGGATGGGTTAGGCTTGCTGGAGCTGTTCAGTGTTGACAGGGAGAGTTTTCAAGGTGCTGGACCTTGGGGGGGGGCGTGAGTGTTGATGGGGAGAGTGTTCAAGGTGCTGGACTTTGCAGGGGTGATGACTGTTGACAGGGAGAGTGTTCAAGGTGCTGGACCTCAGGTTGGTGATGAGTGTTGACAGGGAGAGTGTTCAAGGTGCTGGAACTGGGGGGTTGTGTGTTGACAGGGAGAGTGTTCAAGGTGCTGGACCTGGGCGGCTTGATGAGTGTTGACAAGGAGAGTGTTCAAGGTGCTGGACCCTGGGGCGGTGATGAGTGTTGACAGGGAGAGTGTTCAAGGAGCTGGAGCTGGGGGGTGAGTGTTGACAGGGAGAGTGTTCAATGTGCTGGACATGGGGGTAATGGGTGTTGACAGGGAGAGTGTTCAAGGTGCTGGACCTGGGGGAGCTGTTGTGTGTTGACAGGGAGAGTGTTCAATGTGCTGGACCTGGGGGGTTGTTGAGTGTTGACAGGAAGAGTGTTCAATGTGCTGGACCCTGGGGCGGTGATGAGTGTTGACAGGGAGAGTGTTCAAGGTGCTGGAGCTGGGGGGTGAGTGTTGACAGGGAGAGTGTTCAAGGTGCTGGAACTGGGGAAGGAAAGATGAGTGTTGACAGGGAGAATGTTCAAGGTGCTGGATCTGGGGGGGGCTGATGAGGGTTGACAGGGAGATTGCTAAAGGTGCTGGAGCTGGGGGGTGTTGAGTGTTGACAGGGAGAGTGTTCAAGGTGCTGGACCAGGGAGGGTGGTGAGTGTTGACAGGGAGAGTGTTCAAGGTGCTGGACCAGGGGGGGTGGTGAGTGTTGACAGGGAGAGTGTTCTAGGTGCAGGACCTCGGGGGTGATGTTGAATTTTGACAGGGAGAGTGTTCCAGGTGCTGGACCTGGGTGGTGATGAGTTTTAAAAGGGAGAGAGCTCAAGGTGCTGGAACTCGGGTGTGATGAGTATTGACAGGGAGAGTGTTCAAAGTGCTGGCCCTGGGGGGGTGATGAGTGTTGACAGTGAGAGGGTTCAAGGTGCTGTACCTGGGGGGTGAGTGTTGACAGGGAGAGTGTTCAAGGTGCTGGACCTGGGGGTGTGATTAGAGTTGACAGGGAGAATGTTCAAGGTGCTGGACCTGGGATGTGAGGGTTGACAGGGACAGTGTTCAAGGTGCTGGATATGGGGGAGGTGAAGAGTGTTGACAGGGAGATTTATCAAGGTGCTGGAACTGGGGTGGGGGTGATGAGTGTTGACAGGGAGAGTGTTCAAGGTGCTGGATCTGGGCGGGGTGATGAGTGTTGACAGGGAGAGTGTTCAAGGTGCTGGATCTGGGCGGGGTGATGAGTGTTGATAGGGAGAGTGTTCAAGGTGCTGGACCTGTGAGGTGACGAGTGTTGATAGGGAGAGTGTTCAAGGTGCTGGACCTGGGGGGTTGAGTGTTGACAGGGGGAGTGTTCAAGGTGCTGGACCTGGGTGGGGGGTGATGAGTGTTGACAGGGAGAGTGTTCAAGGTGCTGGACCTGGGTGGGGGGTGATGAGTGTTGACAGGGAGAGTGTACAAGGTGTTGGACTTTGGGGGTGATGAGTGTTGACAGGGAGAGCGTTCAAGGTGCTGGACCTGGGGGCGCTGATGAGTGTTGACAGGGAGTGTGTTCAAGGTGCTGTACCTGGGGGGTGAGTGTTGACTGGGAGAGTGTTCAAAGTGCAGGACCTCAGGTTGTTGATGAGTGTTGACAGGGAGAGTGTTCAAGGTGCTAGTCCTGGGGTGTGAGTGTTGACAGGGACAGTGTTCAAGGTGCTGGATATGGCCAAGGTGATGAGTTTAAAATGGGAGATTTATCATGGTGCTGGACCTGGGGGGGTGTGAAAGTTGACAGGGAGAGTGTTCAAGGTGCTGGACCTGGGTGGGGTGATGAGTGTTGACAGGAGAGTGTTCAAGGTGCTGGACCTCGGGGTGTGATGAATGTTGACAGGAAGAGTGTTCAAGGTGCTGGACCTGGGGGTGATGAGCGTTGACAGGGAGAGTGTTTAAGGTGCTGGACTTTGCGGGGGTGATGACTGTTGACAGGGAGTGTGTTCAAGGTGCTGGACCTTGGGGGGGGGAGGGTGAAAGTTGACAGGGAGAGTGTTCAACGTGCTAGACCTGGGGGGGGGGTGATGAATGTTGACAGGGAGAGTGTTCAAGGTGCTAGACCTGGGGGGGGCGTGATGAATGTTGACAGGGAGAGTGTTCAAGGTGCTGGACCTGGGGGGTGTGATGAATGTTGACATGGAGAGTGTTCAAGGTGCTGGAATTGGTGGGGGTGATAAGTGTTGACAGGGAGAGTGTACAAGGTGCTGGACCTGGGGGAGGTGATGAGTGTTGACAGGGAGAGTGTTCAAGGTGCTGGACCTGGGGGAGGTGTTGTGTGTTGACAGGGAGAGTGTTCAATGTGCTGGACGTGGGGGGGGTGTTGAGTGTTGACAGGGAGATTGTTCAAGATGCTGGGACCTGGGCCGGTGATGAGTGTTGACAGGGATTGTGCTCAAGGTGCTGGACCTGTGGTGGATGATGAGTGTTGACAGGGAGAGTGTTCAAGGTGCTGGAGCTGGGGGGTGATGAGTGTTGACAGGAGAGTGTTCAAGAAGCTGGACCTGGGGGTAGTGAGTAGTGTTGACAGGGAGAGGGTTCAAGGTGCTGGACCTGGGGGGGGGTGAAAGTTGACAGGGACAGTGTTCAAGGTGCTGGACCTTGGTGGGGTGAGTGTTGACAGGGAGAGTTTTCAAGGTGCTGGACCTTGGGGGGAGGCGTGAGTGTTGATGGGGAGAGTGTTCAAGGTGCTGGACCTGGGGGTGTTGAGCGTTGACAGGGAGAGTGTTCAAGGTGCTGGAGCTGGGGGGTGATAAGTGTTGACAGGAAGAGTGTACAAGGTGCTGGACCTGGGGGAGGTGCGTGTTGACAGGGAGAGTGTTCAAGGTGCTGGTCCTGGGGGAGGTTTTGTGTGTTGACAGGAAGAGTGTTCAAGGTGCTGGATCCTGGGCCGGTGATGAGTGTTGACAGGGAGAGTTTTCAAGGTGCTGGACCTGGGGGAGTTGATGAGTGTTGACAGGGAGAGTGTTCAAGGTGCTGGACCTGGGGGAGTTGATGAGTGTTGACAGGGAGAGTGTTCAAGGTGCTGGACCTGCAGTGGATGATGAGTGTTGACAGGGAGAGTGTTCAATGTGCTGGACCTGGGTGGGGTGTTGAGTGTTGACAGGGAGTGTGTTCAAGGTGCTGGAGCGGGGGGGTGATGAGTGTTGACAGGAGAGTGTTCAAGAAGCTGGACCTGGGGGTGGTGAGTAGTGTTGACAGGGAGAGTGTTCAAGGTGCTGGACCTGGGGCGTTGAGTGTTGTGAGGGGGAGTGCTCAAGGTGCTGGAGCTGGGTGGGTGATGAATGTTGACAGGGAGAGTTTTCAAGGTGCTGGACCTAGCGGGGTGATGAGTGTTGACAGGGAGCGTGCTCAAGGTACTTGGCCTGCGGGGTGATGAGTGTTAACAGGGAGAGTTTTCAAGGAGCTGGTCCTGGGGGGTGATGAGTGTTGACTGGGAGAGTGTTCAAGGTGCTGGTCCTGGGGGGTGATGAGTTTTGACAGGGAGAGTGTTCAAGGTGCTGGACCTGGGAGGGTGATGAGTCTTGACAGGGAGAGTGTTCAAGGTGCTGGTCATGGAAGGGTGATGAGTTTTGACAGGGAGAGTGTTCAAGGTGCTGGACCTGGGGGGGTGATGCGTGTTGATAGGGTGAGTGTTCAAGGTGTTGGACTTTGGGGGTGATGAGTGTTGACAGGGAGAGTGTTCAAGGTGCTGGACCTTTGGGGGTGATGAGTGTTGACAGGGAGAGTGTTCAAGGTGCTGGACCTTTGGGGGTGATGAGTGTTGACAGTGAGAGCATTCAATGTGCTGGACCTGGGTGGGGGTGATGAGTGTTGACAGGGAGAGCGTTCAAGGTGCTGGACCTGGGGTGGGTGATGAGAGTTGACAGGGAGTGTGTCCAAGGTGCTGTACCTGGGGGGTGAGTGTTGACAGCGAGAGTGTTCAAAGTGCAGGAACTCAGGTTGGTGATGAGTGTTGACAAGGAGAGTGTTCAAGGTGCTGGACCTTGGTGGGGTGAGTGTTGACAGGGAGAGTTTTCAAGGTGCTGGACCTGGGTGGCTTGATGAGTGTTGACAGGGAGAGTGTTCAAGGTGCTGGACCTTGGGGGTGATGAGTGTTGACAGGGAGAGTGTTCAAGGTGCTGGACTTTGGGGGTGATGACTGTTGATGGGGAGAGTGTTCAAAGTGCTGGAATTTGCAGGGGTGATGACTGTTGACAGGAAGAGTGCTCAAGGCGCTGGACCTGGGGCGCGGTGAAAGTTGACAGGGAGAGTGTTCAAGGCGCTGGACCTGGGGCGGGGTGAAAGTTGACAGGGAGAGTGTTCAAGGTGCTGGACCTGGGTGGGGGTGATGAATGTTGACAGGGAGAGTGTTCAAGGTGCTGGAATTGGTGGGGGTGATAAGTGTTGACAGGAAGAGTGTTCAAGGTGCTGGACCTGGGGGAGGTGCGTGTTGACAGGGAGATTGTTCAAGGTGCTGGAACCTGGGCCGGTGATGAGTGTTGACAGGGAGAGTTTTCAAGGTGCTGGACCTGGGGGAGTTGATGAGTGTTGACAGGGAGAGTGTTCAAGGTGCTGGACCTGGGGGGGTGATGTTGAGTGTTGACAGGGAGAGTGTCAAGGTGCTGGATCTTGGGTGGTGATGAGTGTTGACAGGGAGAGTGTTCAAGGTGCTGGATCTTGGGTGGTGATGAGTGTTGACAGGGAGAGTGTTCAAGGTGCTCGTCCTGTGGGGGTGATGAGTGTTGACAGGGAGAGTGTTCAAGGTAAAAACAGAATTACCTGGAAAAACTCAGCAGGGCTGGCAGCATCGGCGGAGAAGAAGAGAGTTGACGTTTCGAGTCCTCATGACCCTTCGACAGAACTTGAGTTCGAGTCCAGGAAAGAGCTGAAATATAAGCTGGTTTAAGGTGTGTGTGTGGAGGGCGGAGAGATAGAGAGACAGAGAGGTGGAGGGGGTTGGTGTGGTTGTAGGGACAAACAAGCAGTGATAGAAGCAGATCATCAAAAGATGTCAACGACAATAGTACAATAGAACACATAGGTGTTAAAGTTAAAGTTGGTGATATTATCTAAACGAATGTGCTAATTAAGAATGGATGGTAGGGCACTCAAGGTATAGCTCTAGTGGGTTTTTTTTTAATAATGGAAATAGGTGGGAAAAGGAAAATCTTTATAATTTATTGGAAAAAAAAAGAAGGGGGAAACAGAAAGGGGGTGGGGATGGGGGAGGGAGCTCACGACCTAAAGTTGCTGAATTCAATATTCAGTCCGGAAGGCTGTAAAGTCCCTAGTCGGAAGATGAGGTGTTGTTCCTCCAGTTTGCGTTGGGCTTCACTGGAACAATGCAGCAAGGTGTTGGACCTGGGGGGTGATGAGTGTTGACAGGGAGAGTGTTCAAGGTGCTGGACCTGGGTGGTGTGATGTTGAGTGTTGACAGGGAGTGTGTTCAAGTTGCTGTACCTGGGGGTCAAGAGTGTTGACAGGGAGAGTGTTCAATGTGCTGGGCATGGTGGGTGTAATGGGTGTTGACAGGGAGAGTGTTCAAGGTGCTGGACCTGGTGTGAGGGTGATGAGTGTTGACAGGGAGAGTGTTCAATGTGCTGGGCATGGCGGGGGTGATGAGTGTTGACAGGGAGAGTGTTCAAGATGCTGGACCTGGGCGAGTGATGAGTGTTGACAGGGAGAGTGTTCAAGGTGCTGGACCTGGGCGAGTGATGAGTGTTGACAGGGAGAGTGTTCAGGGTGCTGGACATGGCGGGGTTATGGGTGTTGACAGGGAGAGTGTTCAAGGTGCTGGATCTAGGGAGGAGGGGTGATGTTGAGTGTTGACATGGAGTGTGTTCAAGTTGCTGTACCTGGGGGTGAAGTGTGTTGACAGGGAGAGTGTTCAATGTGCTGGACCTGGGGGTGTGATGAATGTTGACAGGGAGAGTGTTCAAGGTGCTGGTCCTAGGGGGGTGAGTGTTGACAGGGAGAGTGTTCAAGGTGCTGGACCTGGTGTAGGGGTGATGAGTGTTGACAGGGAGAGTGTTCAATGTGCTGGACCTGGGAGGGTGATGTTTGTTGACAGGGAGAGTGTTCAAGGTGCTGGTCCTGGGTGGTGAGTATTGACAGGGATAGTGTTCAAGGTGCTGGTCCTGGGGGGGTGATGAGTGTTGATAGGGAGAGTGTTCAAGGTGTTGGACTTGGGGGGTGATGAGTGTTGACAGGGAGAGTGTTCAAGGTACTGAACCTGGTGTGGGGGTGATGAGTGTTGACAGGGAGAGTGTTCAAGGTACTGAACCTGGTGTGGGGGTGATGAGTGTTGACAGGGAGAGTGTTCAAGGTACTGAACCTGGTGTGGGGGTGATGAGTGTTGACAGGGAGAGTGTTCAAGGTGCTGGACCTTGGGGGGGTGATGAGTGTTGATAGGGAGAGTGTTCAAGGTGTTGGACTTGGCGGGTGATGAGTGTTGACAGGGAGAGTGTTCAAGGTGCTGGACCTGGTGGGGGTGATGTTGAGTGTTGACAGGGAGTGTGTTCAAGTTGCTGTACCTGGGGGTCAAGAGTGTTGACAGGGAGAGTGTTCAAGGTGCTGGACCTGGGGGGGTGATAAGTGTTGACAGGGAGAGTGTTCAAGGTGCTGGACCTGGGGTGGGGGTGATGAGTGTTGACAGGGAGAGTGTTCAAGATGCTGGACCTGGGCGAGTGATGAGTGTTGACAGGGAGAGTGTTCAAGGTGCTGGACCTGGGCGAGTGATGAGTGTTGACAGGGAGAGTGTTCAGGGTGCTGGACATGGCGGGGTTATGGGTGTTGACAGGGAGAGTGTTCAAGGTGCTGGATCTAGGGAGGAGGGGTGATGTTGAGTGTTGACATGGAGTGTGTTCAAGTTGCTGTACCTGGGGGTGAAGTGTGTTGACAGGGAGAGTGTTCAATGTGCTGGACCTGGGGGTGTGATGAATGTTGACAGGGAGAGTGTTCAAGGTGCTGGTCCTAGGGGGGTGAAGTGTGTTGACAGGGAGAGTGTTCAAGGTGCTGGACCTGGTGTGGGGGTGATGAGTGTTGACAGGGACAGTGTTCAACGTGCTGGACCTCGGAGTGTGATGTGTGTTGACAGGGAGAGTGTTCAAGGTGCTGGTCCTGGGTGGTGAGTGTTGACAGGGATAGTGTTCAAGGTGCTGGTCCTGGGGGGGTGATGAGTGTTGATAGGGAGAGTGTTCAAGGTGTTGGACTTGGGGGGTGATGAGTGTTGACAGGGAGAGTGTTCAAGGTACTGAACCTGGTGTGGGGGTGATGAGTGTTGACAGGGAGAGTGTTCAAGGTACTGAACCTGGTGTGGGGGTGATGAGTGTTGACAGGGAGAGTGTTCAAGGTACTGAACCTGGTGTGGGGGTGATGAGTGTTGACAGGGAGAGTGTTTAACGTGCTGGAAATGGTGGGGTTATGAGTGTTGACAGGGAGAGTGTTCAAGGTGCTCTATCTGAGGTGTGATGAGTGTTGACAGGGAGAGTGTTCAAGGTGCTGGTCCTGGGGGGTGATGAGTGTTGACAGGGAGAGTGTTCAAGGTGCTAGTCCTGGGCGGGGGGGGTGAGTGTTGACAGGGAGAGTGTTCAATGTGCTGGGCATGGTGGGTGTGATGGGTGTTGACAGGGAGATTGTTCAAGGTGCTAGTCCTGGGGGGTGAGTTTTGACAGGGAGAGTGTTCAATGTGCTGGGCATGGTGGGTGTGATGGGTGTTGACAGGGAGATTGTTCAAGGTGCTAGTCCTGGGGGGTGAGTTTTGACAGGGAGAATGTTCAAGATGTTGGACCTGGGGGTATGATGAGTGTTGACAGGGAGAGTGTTCAAAGTGCTGGATCTTGGAGGGGTGATAAGTGTTGACAGGGAGAGTGTTCAAGTTGCTGGACCTGGTGGTGGTGAGTTTTGACAGGGAGAGTGTTTAATGTGCTGGACCTCGGGGTGGTGATGAGTGTTGACAGGGAGAGTGTTCAATGTTTTGGACCTTGGGGGGGTGTGATGAGTATTGGCAGGATGATTGTTCAAGGTGCTGGACCTGGTGTGGGGGTGATGAGTGTTGACAGGGAGAGTGTTCAAGGTGCTGGACCTAGGAGTGATGAGTGATGACAGGGAGATTGTTAAAGGTGCTGGACCTGGGGCGGTGGTGAGTGTTGACAGGGAGAGTGTTCAAGCTGCTGGACCTGGGGGGGTGATAAGTGTTGACAGGGAGAGTGTTCAAAGTGCTCAACCTGGGGGGAGTGATGAGTGTTGACAGGGAGAGTGTTCAAGCTGCTGGACCTGGGGGGATGATGAGTGTTGACAGGGAGAGTGTTAAAGGTGCTGGACCTGGGGGTGGGTGATGTGTGTTGACAGGGAGTGTGTTCAAGGTGCTGGACCTGTGGGGGTGATGAGTGTTGACAGGGAGAGTGTTCAAGGTGCTGGACCTGTGGGGGTGATGAGTGTTGACAGAGAGAGTGTTCAAGGTGCTGGACCCAGTGGGGAATCTGTAATTTCCGGGCATCACTGAGCATCGAGAATCTGCCGGGTGGAAACAGTCTCCCACTTTTCACTCACCTACTCACTCACCCTCACTCACTAACTCACTCATCTTTCACTCAATACTCACTCACACCCTCACACACTTACTCACTTTCTCACTCACCCTCACTCACTCACTCACTCTCACTCATTCACTCACTCCCTCACTCACTCACTCTCTCACACGTTCACACTCACTCACATATTCACACACTGACACTCACTCACTCACACGCACACACTCTCTCTCACTCTTTCACACACACTTTCTCACTCATCCTCATACACTAGCACATGAACACAGACACACATACACTCACAAACAATCACACACACTGTCACTTGCACATACAGACACACACACATTCATGTTCACACACTCATTCACACACACTTACTCATCCTTGCAAATGCATGCGTGCACTCAGACATGCATTCAGACACTCACTCAGTTATTCACTCACACCCACACACACTGACAGATACACTCTCACACTCATGTACATGCTGACCGACACACGCAGGCACACACAAATACACACGTGCAGACACTCTCTCACAAATACACACACAAGCACACATTGACACACACCTACACAAGAGCAGACATATGTATACTGACAGACACAATCAGACATTCATATACATACTGACAGGCACTCTCTCACATACACAAAACCTTTTACACTCTGGTAGACGTTCTCTCTCTCACTCTCTCTCTTTCTCACTTACTCTCACACACAAATACAGACACACAAGTACAAGCACGTACATGTATGAAAAAACAGATAAACTCACACACAATGACATATATATGTAGACACGCACAAACACACACACACGCATTAACACAAACATAATGACAAATAATTAAACACATTCAGAGACACAAGCAAGGACAAAAAGGCACACGTATACGGAGACACAAACACAAATGAAGAGACAGATATATACACAGAGATATACTGTCACAGACATGCACACAAAGACACATAGGCATCAATACAAACAGACCAGCAGACAGACACACACACACACAGTCACTGGGCCTGTTAGAGGCAGCAGCCTCTGTAGGATATCTGAGAGGGGCCATGCTGGAAATCGTCAGTCTCAGACTGGCTTTTTTGAGCTCAGGGATAACTGGGGAACACACTCTGTGGCATTTTTCAGATGGGGCCTGCTAGAGGCTTCAGCCCTAATCTGGGGGAACTTTGAGCACAGGACTTGTTGCAGTTCTGGAGTTCTGTGTGGGAGCTTTGAGTTACGGCCTGCTGGAGTTATCTGTCTCTGGGGTGTTTGAGATAGGGCCTGCTGGAGGTATCTGTCCCTCTGGAGTGTTTGAGATAGGGCCTGCTGGAGGTATCTGTCTCTCTGGGGTGTTTGAGATAGGGCCTGCTGGAGGTATCTGTCTCTCTGGGGTGTTTGAGATAGGGCCTCCTGGAGGTATCTGTCTCTCTGGGCTGTTTGAGATAGGGCCTGCTGGAGGTATCTGTCTCTCTGGGGAGTTTGAGATAGGGCCTGCTGGAGGTATCTGTCTCTCTGGGGTGTTTGAGATAGGGCCTGCTGGAGGTATCTGTCTCTCTGGGGAGTTTGAGATAGGGCCTGCTGGAGGTATCTGTCTCTCTGGGGTGTTTGAGATAGGGAGTGCTGGAGGTACCTGTCTCTCTGGGGAGTTTGAGATAGGGCCTGCTGGAGGTATCTGTCCATCTGGTGTGTTTCTGGTAGAGCCTGCTAGAGTTAAATGTCTCGCTGGGGTATTTGAGATAGGGCCTGAAAGAGGTACCAGACTCTCTGTGGGTGTTTGAGATAGGGCCTGCTGGAGTTATCTGTCTCTGGGGTGTTTGAGATAGGGCCTGCTGGAGGTATCTGTCTCTCTGGGGAGTTTGAGATAGGGCCTGCTGGAGGTATCTGTCTCTCTGGGGAGTTTGAGATAGGGCCTGCTGGAGGTATCTGTCCATCTGGTGTGTTTCTGGTAGAGCCTGCTAGAGTTAAATGTCTCGCTGGGGTATTTGAGATAGGGCCTGAAAGAGGTACCAGATTCTCTGTGGGTGTTTGAGATAGGGCCTGCTGGAGTTATCTGTCTCTGGGTTTTTTGAGATAGGGCCTGCTGGAGGTATCTGTCTCTCTGGGGAGTTTGAGATAGGGCCTGCTGGAGTTATCTGTCTCTGGGGTGTTTGAGATAGGGCCTGCTGGAGGTATCTGTCTCTCTGGGGAGTTTGAGATAGGGCCTGCTGGAGGTATCTGTCTCTCTGGGGAGTTTGAGATAGGGCCTGCTGGAGGTATCTTTCTCTCTGGGGTGTTTGAGATAGGGCCTGCTGGAGGTATCTGTCTCTCTGGGGAGTTTGAGATAGGGCCTGCTGGAGGTATCTTTCTCTCTGGGGAGTTTGAGATAGGGCCTGCTGGAGGTATCTGTCCATCTGGTGTGTTTCTGGTAGAGCCTGCTAGAGTTAAATGTCTCGCTGGGGTATTTGAGATAGGGCCTGAAAGAGGTACCAGACTCTCTGTGGGTGTTTGAGATAGGGCCTGCTGGAGTTATCTGTCTCTGGGGTGTTTGAGATAGGGCCTGCTGGAGGTATCTGTCTCTCTGGGGAGTTTGAGATAGGGCCTGCTGGAGGTATCTGTCTCTCTGGGGAGTTTGAGATAGGGCCTGCTGGAGGTATCTGTCCATCTGGTGTGTTTCTGGTAGAGCCTGCTAGAGTTAAATGTCTCGCTGGGGTATTTGAGATAGGGCCTGAAAGAGGTACCAGACTCTCTGTGGGTGTTTGAGATAGGGCCTGCTGGAGTTATCTGTCTCTGGGGTGTTTGAGATAGGGCCTGCTGGAGGTATCTGTCTCTCTGGGGAGTTTGAGATAGGGCCTGCTGGAGTTATCTGTCTCTGGGGTGTTTGAGATAGGGCCTGCTGGAGGTATCTGTCTCTCTGGGGAGTTTGAGATAGGGCCTGCTGGAGGTATCTGTCTCTCTGGGGTGTTTGAGATAGGGCCTGCCGGAGGTATCTGTCTCTCTGGGGAGTTTGAGATAGGGCCTGCTGGAGGTATCTGTCTCTCTGGGGTGTTTGAGATAGGGCCTGCTGGAGGTATCTGTCTCTCTGGGGTGTTTGAGATAGGGCCTGCTGGAGGTATCTGTCTCTCTGGGGAGTTTGAGATAGGGCCTGCTGGAGGTATCTGTCTCTCTGGGGTGTTTGAGATAGGGCCTGCTGGAGGTATCTGTCTCTCTGGGGAGTTTGAGATAGGGCCTGCTGGAGGTATCTGTCCATCTGGTGTGTTTCTGGTAGAGCCTGCTAGAGTTAAATGTCTCGCTGGGGTATTTGAGATAGGGCCTGAAAGAGGTACCAGACTCTCTGTGGGTATTTGAGATAGGGCCTGCTGGAGTTAACTGTCTCTCTGGTGTGCTTGAGACAGGGCTTGGGGAGGTACCTCTCTCTCTGGGTTGTTTGAGATAGGGCCTGCTGGAGGTAGCTGTCTCTCTGGGGTGTTTGAGATAGGGCCTGCTGGAGGTATCTTTCTCTTTGGATTGTTTAAGATAGGGCCTGCTGGAGGTATCTGTCTCTCTGGGGAGTTTGAGATAGGGCCTGCTGGAGGTATCTGTCTCTCTGGGGTGTTTGAGATAGGGCCTGCTGGAGGTATCTGTCTCTCTGGGGTGTTTGAGATAGGGCCTGCTGGAGGTATCTGTCTCTCTGGGGTGTTTGAGATAGGGCCTGCTGGAGGTATCTGTCTCACTGGAGTGTTTGAGATAGGGCCTGCTGGAGGTATCTGTCTCTCTGGGGTGTTTGAGATAGGGCCTGCTGGAGGTATCTGTCTCTCTGAGGTGCTTGAGACAGGGCTTGGGGAGGTATCTGTCTCTCTGGGGTGTTTGAGATAGGGCCTGCTGGAGGTATCTGTCTCTCTGGGGTGTTTGAGATAGGGCCTGCTGGAGGTAACTGTCTCGCTGGGTTGTTTGAGATAGGGCCTGCTGGAGGTATCTGTCTCTCTGGGGAGTTTGAGATAGAGCCTGCTGGAGGTATCTGTCTCTCTGGGGTGCTTGAGATAGGGCCTGCTGGAGGTAACTGTCCCTCTGAGGTGCTTGAGACAGGACTTGGGGAGGTATCTGTATCTCTGGGGTGTTTGAGATAGGGCCTGCTGGAGGTATCTGTCTCTCTGGGGTTTTTGAGATAGGGCCTGCTAGAGGTATCTGTCTCTCTGGGGTTTTTGAGATAGGGCCTGCTGGAGGTATCTGTCTCGCTGGGTTGTTTGAGATAGGGCCTGCTGGAGGTAACTGTCTCGCTGGGTTGTTTGAGACAGGGCCTGCTGGAGGTACCTGTCTCTCTGGCGTGCTTGAGATAGGGCCTGCTGGAGGTATCTGTCTCTCTGGGGTGTTTGAGATAGGGCCTGCTGGAGGTTCCTGTTTCTCTGGGGTGTTTGAGGTAGGGCCTGCTGGAGGTATCTGTCTCTCTGAGGTGCTTGAGACAGGGCTTGGGGAGGTATCTCTGTCTCTGGGGTGTTTGAGATAGGGCCTGCTGGAGGTAACTGGCTCTCTGGGGTGCTAGAGACAGGGCTTGGGGAGTTATCTGTCTCTCTGGTGCAGTCTGTGCTAGGGCCTGCTGGAACTATGTGCCTCTCTGGGCTATTAGAGATAGAGCCTGGTACAGGTAACTGTTTCTCAAGAGTGTTTGAGTAAGGGCCTGCTGGATGTTCCTGTCTCTCTGGGGTGTTTGAGATAGGGCCTGCTGGAGATATCTGTCACTCTGTGGGGTTTGAGATAGGGGTTGCTGCAGGTAGCTATCTCTCTGGAGTGTTTCAATTTGGGCCTGCTGGAACTTCATGTCTCTGTGGGGTGTTTGGGCTGCGGGCTGCTGGAGGTACCTGTCTCTCTGTGGTGTTTGAGATAGGGCCTGCTGTAGCTACCTATCCATCTGGTGTGTTTCTGATAGAGCCTGCTGGAGTTAAATGTCTCTCTGGTGTGTTTGAGATAGAGCCTGCTGGAGGTACCTGTCTATCTGGGGTGTTTGAGAAAGGGCCTGCTGGAGGTTTCTGTATCTCTGGTGTGTTTTAATTAGGTCCTGATGGACGTAACTTTCTCCCTGGGGTGTTTCGATAGGGCCTTCCGGAAGTACCTGTGTCTCTGCAGTATTACAGATAGGGCCTGCTGGAGGTTCATGTCCCTCTGGGGTGTTTGAGATAAGGCCTGCTGCTCGTATCTGTCCCTCTGGGGTGTTTGAAATGGGACCTGCTGGAGGTATCTGTCTCTCTGGGGTGTTTGAGATAGGGCCTGCTCGAGGTACCCATCTCTCTGGGGTATTTGAGACCGGGCTTGCTGGAGGTATCTGTCTCCCTGGCGTGTTTGAGATATGGCCTGCTTGAGATTTCTCTCACTCTGGGATGTTTGAGATAGGGCCTGCTGGAGGTACCTCTCCATCTGGTTTGTTTCTGATAGGGCCTGTTGGAGTTAAATGTCTCTCTGGGGTGTTTGAGATAGGGCCTGCTGGAGGTACCTGTCTCTCTGGTTTGTTCGAGATATGGCCTGCTGGAGGTACCTGTCTCTCTGGTTTGTTTGAGATAGGGCCTGCTGGAGGTAATTGCCTCTCTGAGGTGTTTGAGATAGGGTCTGCTGGAGGAAACTGTCCATATGGTGTGTTTCTGATAGAGTCTGCTGAAGTTAAATGTCTCTCTAGGGTGTTTGAGATAGGGACTGCTGGAGGTCTCTGCCTCTCTAGGTTGTTTGAGATAGGGACTGCTGGAGATATCTGTCTCTGTGTTTGAAATAGGACCTGCTGGAGGTACGTGTCTCTATGGGGTGTTTAATATTGGGCCTACTTGAGTTACATGTCTCTCTGGGGTGTTTGAGACAGGGCCTACTGGAGGTATCTTTTCCTCTGTGGTGTTTGTGATAGGACTTGCAGGAGGAACTTGTCTCTTTGGTTTGTTTCAGACAGGGCCTGCAGGAGGTAACTGCCTCTCTGTGGTGTTTGAGATAGACCCTGCTGGAGGTACCTGTCTCTCTAGGGTGTATGAGATAGGGCCTGCTGGAGGTATCTGTCCCTCTGTGGTGTTGGAGATAGGGCCTGCTGGAGGTATCTGTCCATCTGGTGTGTTTATGGTAGAGCCTGCTGGAGTTAATTGTCTTTCTGGGGTGTTTGAGAAAGGGCCTGCTGGAGGTACCTTGCTCTCTGGGTGTTTGAGATAGGGCCTGATGGAGGTGTCTGTCTCTCTGGGGTGTTTGATATTGGGCCTGCTGGAGGTATCTGTCCCTCTGGAGTGTTTGAGATAGGGCCTGCTGGAGGTATCTGTCTCTCTGGGGTGTTTGAGATAGGGCCTGCTGGAGTTAAATGTCTCTCTGGGGTGTTTGAGATGGGGCCTGCTGAAGGTATCTGTCTCTCTGGGGTGTTTGAGATAGGGCCTGCTGGAGGTACCTGTCTATCTGTGGTGTTTGAGAAAGTGCCTGCTGGAGGTTTTGGAGGTTTCTGTATCTCTGGTGTGTTTTAAATAGGGCCTGATGGACGTAACTTTCTCCCTGGGGTGTTTCGATAGGGCCTTCCGGAGGTACCTGTGTCTCTGCAGTATTACAGATAGGGCCTGCTGGAGGTTCATGTCCCTCTGGGGTGTTTGAGATAGGGCCTGCTGGAGGTATCTGTCTCTCTGGGGTGTTTGAGAAAGTGCCTGCTGGAGGTTTTGGAGGTTTCTGTATCTCTGGTGTGTTTTAAATAGGGCCTGATGGACGTAACTTTCTCCCTGGGGTGTTTCGATAGGGCCTTCCGGAGGTACCTGTGTCTCTGCAGTATTACAGATAGGGCCTGCTGGAGGTTCATGTCCCTCTGGGGTGTTTGAGATAGGGCCTGCTGGAGGTATCTGTCTCTCTGGGGTGTTTGAGATAGGGCCTGCTGGAGGTAATTGCCTCTCTGAGGTGTTTGAGATAGGGTCTGCTGGAGGAAACTGTCCATCTGGTGTGTTTCTGATAGAGTCTGCTGAAGTTAAATGTCTCTCTGGGGTGTTTGAGATAGGGACTGCTGGAGGTCTCTGCCTCTCTAGGTTGTTTGATATAGGGCCTGCTGGAGATATCTGTCTCTGTGTTTGAATTAGGACCTGCTGGAGGTACGTGTCTATGGGGTGTTTGAGATAGGGCCTGCTGGAGGTATCTGTCTCTCTGGGGTATTTGAGACAGGGCTTGCTGGAGGTACCTGTCTCCCTGGCGTGTTTGAGATATGGCCTGCTTGAGATTTCTCTCTCTCTGGGGTTTTTGAGATAGGGCCTGCTGGAGGTACCTCTCTATCTGGTTTGTTTCTGAGAGGGCCTGCTGGATTTAAATGTCTCTCTGGAGTGTTTGAGATAGGGCCTGCTGGAGGTAATTGCCTCTCTGAGGTGTTTGAGATAGGGTCTGCTGGAGGAAACTGTCCATCTGGTGTGTTTCTGATAGAGTCTGCTGAAGTTAAATGTCTCTCTGGGGTGTTTGATATAGGGTCTGCTGGAGATATCTGTCTCTGTGTTTGAATTAGGACCTGCTGGAGGTACGTGTCTCTATGGGGTGTTTAATATTGGGCCTACTTGAGTTACCTGTCTCTCTGGGGTGTTTGAGATAGGGCCTACTGGAGGTATCTTTTCCTCTGTGGTGTTTGTGATAGGACTTGCAGGAGGAACTTGTCTCTTTGGTTTGTTTCAGACAGGGCCTGCAGGAGGTAACTGCCTCTCTGTGTTGTTTGAGATAGACCCTGCTGGAGGTACCTGTCTCTCTAGGGTGTTTGAAATAGGGCCTGCTGGAGATATCTGTCTCTCTGGGGTGTTTGAGATAGGGCCTGCAGGAGGTACCTGTCTCTCCGAGGTTTTGGAGATAGGGCCTGCTTTAGGTACCTGTGTCTCTGGGGTGTTTGAGAAAGGGCCTACTGGAGGTATCTGTCTCTCTGGGGTGTTTGATATTGGGCCAGCTGCAGGTATCTGTCTCTCTGGGGTGTTTGAGATAGGACCTGCTGGAGGTATCTGTCTCTCTGGGATGTTTGAGATAGGGCCTGCCGGTGGTATCTATCTCTCTGGGGTGTTTGAGATTGGGCCTGCTGGAGGTATCTTTCTCTCTGTGTTGTTTGAAATAGGACCTGCTGGAGGTATCTGTCTCTCTGGGTTGTTTGATATTGGGCCTGCTGGAGATATCTGGCTCTCTGACGTGTTTAAGTTACGGGCTGCTGGAGGTACCTGTCTCTCTGGGTTGTTTGAGAAAGGGCCTACTGGAGGTATCTGTCTCTCTTGGGTGTTTGAGATAGGGCCTGCCGGTGGTATCTATCTCTCTGGGGTGTTTGAGATTGGGCCTGCTGGAGGTATCTTTCTCTCTGTGTTGTTTGAAATAGGACCTGCTGGAGGTATCTGTCTCTCTGGGTTGTTTGATATTGGGCCTGCTGGAGATATCTGGCTCTCTGACGTGTTTAAGTTACGGGCTGCTGGAGGTACCTGTCTCTCTGGGTTGTTTGAGAAAGGGCCTACTGGAGGTATCTGTCTCTCTTGGGTGTTTGAGATAGGGCCTGCTGGAGGTCCATGCCTCTCTAGGTTGTTTGATATAGGGTCTGCTGGAGATATCTGTCTCTGTGTTTGAATTAGGACCTGCTGGAGGTACGTGTCTCTATGGGGTGTTTAATATTGGGCCTACTTGAGTTACCTGTCTCTCTGGGGTGTTTGAGACAGGGCCTACTGGAGGTATCTGTCCCTCTGGGGTTTTTGAGATAGGGCCTGCTGGAGGTATCTGTCTCTCTGTGGTGTTTGGGATAGGGCCTGCTGGAGGTACCTGTCTCTTTGGGGTATTATGAATAGGGGCTACTGGAGTTATTGTCTCTCTGGGGTGTTTGAGATAGGGCCTGCTGGAGGTGTCTGTCTCCTAGGGGTGTTTGAGGTAGGGCCTGCTGGAGGCACATTTCTCTCAGGTGTGTTTGAGATGGGGACTGCTGGATGTCTCTGCCTCTCTATGTTGTTTGATTTAGGGCCAGCTGGAGGTATCTGTCTTTCTGACGTGTTTAAGCTACGGGCTGCTGGAGGTCACTGTCTCTCTGGGATGTTTGAGATAGGGTGTGCTGGAGGTACCTGTCTCTCTGGGGTGTTTTCGAAAGGGCATGCTGGAGGTGTCTGTCTCTCTTGGCTGTTTGAGATAGGGCCTGCTGGAGTTAAATGTTTCTCTGGGGTGTTTGAGATAGTGTCTGCTGGAGGTACCTTTCTCTCTGTGTTATTTGAGATAGGGCTTGCTGGAGATATCTGTCTCTCTGGGGTGTTTGATATAGGGACTGCTGGAGGTATCTGTTTCTCTGGGGTGTTTGAGATAGGACCTGCTGGAGGTATCTGTCTCTCTGGCGTGTTTGAGATAGGGACTGCTGGAGGTATCTGTCTCTCTGAGGTGTTTGAGATAGGACCTGCTGGAGGTATCTGTCTCTCTGGGGTGCTTGAGATAGGGACTGATGGAGGTATCTGTCTCTCTGGGGTGTTTGAGATAGGGCCTGCTGGAGGTATCTATCTCTCTGGGGTGTTTGAGATAGGGCCTGCTGGAGGTATCTTTCTCTCTGGGGTGTTTGAAATAGGACCTGCTGGAGGTATCTGTCTCCCTGGTTTGTTTAATATTGGGCCTGCTGGAGATATCTGTCTCTCTGACGTGCTTAAGCTACGGGCTGCTGGAGGTACCTGTCACTCTGGGGTGTTTGAGAAAGGGCCTCCTGGAGGTATCTGTCTCTCTTGGGTATTTGAGATAGGGCCTGCTGGGGGTAAATGTTTCTCTGTGGTGTTTGAGATAGGGCTTGCTGGAGATATCTGTTTCTCTGGGGTGTTTGAGATAGCGACTGCTAGAGGTACCTGTCTCTCTGGGGTGTTTGAGATAGGGACTGCTAGAGGTACCAGTCTCTGTGGTGTGTTTGAGATATGGAGTGCTGGAGGTATCTGTCTCTCTGGGGTGTTTGAGATAGGGCCTGCTGGAGGTATCTGTCTCTCTTGGGTGTTTGAGATAGGGCCCACTGGATGTAATTGCCTCTCTGTGGTGTTTGAGATAGGGCCTGCTGGAGGTACCTGTCTCTCTGGGGTGTTTGAGATAGGGCCTGCTGGAGCTATCTGTCTCTCTGGGGTGTTTGAGATAGGAACTGCTAGAGGTACCTGTCTCTGTGGTGTGTTTGAGATAGGGAGTGCTGGAGGTATCTGTCTCTCTGTGGTGTTTGAGATAGGGCCTGCTGGAGGTATCTGTCTCTCTGGGGTGTTTGAGAAAGGGCCTCCTGGAGGTATCTGGCTCTCTTGGGTGTTTGAGATAGGGCCTGCTGGAGTTAAATGTTTTTCTGGGGTGTTTGAGATAGGGCTTGCTGGAGATATCTGTCTCTCTGGTGTGTTTGAGATAGGGACTGCTAGATGTACCTATCTCTCTGGGCTGTTTGAGATAGGGCCTGCTGGAGCTATCTGTCTCTCTGGGGTGTTTGAGATAGGAGTTGTTGGAGGTATCTGTCTCTCTGGGGTGTTTGAGATAGGGACTGCTGGAGGTATCTGTCTCTCTGGGGTGTTTGATATAGGGCCTGCTGAATGTATCTACCTCTCTGAGGTGTTTGAGATAGGGCCTGCTGGAGGTAATTGCCTGTCTCAGGTGTTTCAGATAGGCCCTGCTGGAGGTATCTGTCCGTCTGTTGTGTTTCTGGTGGAGCCTGCTGGAGTTAATTGTCTTTCTGGGGTGTTTGAGATAGGGACTGCTGGAAGTACCTTGCTCTCTGTGTGTTTGAGATAGGGCCTGATGGAGGTGTCTGTCTCTCTGGGGTGTTTGAGATAGGGCCTGCTGGTGGTAGCTGTCTCTCTGGGGTGTTTGAGATAGGGCCTGCTGGAGGTATCTATCTCTCTGGGGTGTTTGAGATAGGGATTGCTGGAGGTATCTTTCTCTCTGGGGTGTTTGAAAGAGGACCTGCTGGAGGTCTCTGTCTCTCTGGGTTGTTTGATATTGGCCCTGCTGGAGATATGTGGCTCTCTTACGTGTTTAAGCTACGGGCTGCTGGAGGTACCTCTCCCTCTGGGGTGTTTGAGATAGCGACTCTGTAGTGTGTTTGAGGTAGGGACTGCTGGAGGTATCTGTCTCTCTGCGGCGTTTGAGAAAGGGCCTCCTGGAGTTATCTGTCCCTCTGGGGTGTTTGAGATAGGGCCTGCTGGAGTTTAATGTTTTTCTGGGGTGTTTGAGATAGGGCTTGCTGGAGATATCTGTCTCTCTGGTGTGTTTGAGATAGAGTCTGCTGGAGGTACCTGTCTATCTGTGGTGTTTGAGAAAGTGCCTGCTGGAGGTTTTGGAGGTTTCTGTATCTCTGGTGTGTTTGAAATAGGGCCTGATGGACGTAACTTTCTCCCTGGGGTGTTTCGATAGGGCCTTCCGGAGGTACCTGTGTCTCTGCAGTATTACAGATAGGGCCTGCTGGAGGTTCATGTCCCTCTGGGGTGTTTGAGATAGGGCCTGCTGGAGGTATCTGTCTCTCTGGGGTGTTTGAGATAGGGCCTGCTGGAGGTATCTGTCTCTCTGAGGTGTTTGAGATAGGGCCTGCTGGAGGTATCTGTCTCTCTGGGGTATTTGAGACAGGGCTTGCTGGAGGTACCTGTCTCCCTGGCATGTTTGAGATATGGCCTGCTTGAGATTTCTCTCTCTCTGGGGTTTTTGAGATAGGGCCTGCTGGAGGTACCTCTCTATCTGGTTTGTTTCTGAGAGGGCCTGCTGGATTTAAATGTCTCTCTGGAGTGTTTGAGATAGGGCCTGCTGGAGGTACCTGTCTCTCTGGTTTGTTTGAGATAGGGCCTGCTGGAGGTAATTGCCTCTCTGAGGTGTTTGAGATAGGGTCTGCTGGAGGAAACTGTCCATCTGGTGTGTTTCTGATAGAGTCTGCTGAAGTTAAATGTCTCTCTGGGGTGTTTGAGATAGGGACTGCTGGAGATATCTGTCTCTGTGTTTGAATTAGGACCTGCTGGAGGTACGTGTCTCTATGGGGTGTTTAATATTGGGCCTACTTGAGTTACCTGTCTCTCTGGGGTGTTTGAGACAGGGCCTACTGGAGGTATCTTTTCCTCTGTGGTGTTTGTGATAGGACTTGCAGGAGGAACTTGTCTCTTTGGTTTGTTTCAGACAGGGCCTGCAGGAGGTAACTGCCTCTCTGTGGTGTTTGAGATAGACCCTGCTGGAGGTACCTGTCTCTCTAGGGTGTTTGAGATAGGGCCTGCTGGAGATATCTGTCTCTCTGGGGTGTTTGAGATAGGGCCTGCTGGAGGTACCTGTCTCTCCGAGGTTTTGGAGATAGGGCCTGCTTTAGGTACCTGTGTCTCTGGGGTGTTTGAGAAAGGGCCTACTGGAGGTATCTGTCTCTCTGGGGTGTTTGATATTGGGCCAGCTGCAGGTATCTGTCTCTCTGGGGTGTTTGTGATAGGGCCTACTGGAGGCATCTGTCTCTCTGGGATGTTTGAGATAGGGCCTGCCGGTGGTATCTATCTCTCTGGGGTGTTTGAGATTGGGCCTGCTGGAGGTATCTTTCTCTCTGTGTTGTTTGAAATAGGACCTGCTGGAGGTATCTGTCTCTCTGGGTTGTTTGATATTGGGCCTGCTGGAGATATCTGGCTCTCTGACGTGTTTAAGCTTCGGGCTGCTGGAGGTACCTGTCTCTCTGGGGTGTTTGAGATAGGGCCTGCTGGCGTTAAATATTTCTCTGGGGTGTTTGAGATAGGGACTGCTGGAGGTCTCTGCCTCTCTAGGTTGTTTGAAAAAGGGTCTGCTGGAGATATCTGTCTCTGTGTTTGAATTAGGACCTGCTGGAGGTACGTGTCTCTATGGGGTGTTTAATATTGGGCCTACTTGAGTTACCTGTCTCTCTGGGGTGTTTGAGACTGGGCCTACTGGAGGTATCTGTCCCTCTGGGGTTTTTGAGATAGGGCCAGCTGGAGGTAACTGCCTCTCTGAGGTGTTTGAGATAGGGCCAGCTGGAGGTAACTGCCTCTCTGAGGTGTTTGAGATAGGGCCTGCTGGAGGTACCTGTCTCTTTGGGGTATTAGGAATAGGGGCTACTGGAGTTATTGTCTTTATGTGGTGCTTGAGATAGGGCCTGCTGGAGGTACCTGTCTCCCTGGGTTGTTTGAGATAGGGCCTGCTGGAGTTATCTGTCCATCTGCTGTGTTTCTGGTAGAGCCTGTTGCAGTTAATTGTCTTTCAGGGGTGTTTGAGATAGGGACTGCTGGAGGTACCTTTCTCTCTGTGTGTTTGTGATAGGGCCTGATAGAGGTATCTGTCTCTCTGGGGTGTTTGAGATAGGGCCTGCTGGAGGTGTCTGTCTCTCTGGGGTGTTTGAGATAGGGCCTGCTGGAGGCACATTTCTCTCAGGTGTGTTTGAGATGGGGACTGCTGGATGTCTCTGCCTCTCTGGGGAGTTTGAGATAGGGCCTGCTGGAGGCATCTTCTCTCTGGGCTGTTTGTGATAGAGCCTGCTGGAAGTATCTGGCTCTCTGGGGTGTTTGAGATAGGGCCTGCTGGAGGTATCTGTCTCTCTGGGGTGTTTGAGTTAGAACCTGCTGGAGCTATCTGTCTTTCTTGGGTGTTTGAGATAGGGCCTGCAGGAGGTATCTGTCTCTCTGGGGTGTTTGATATAGGGCCTGCTGGAGGTATCTGTCTCTCTGTGGTGTTTGGGATAGGGCCTGCTGGAGGTACCTGTCTCTTTGGGGTATTAGGAATAGGGGCTACTGGAGTTATTGTCTTTATGTGGTGCTTGAGATAGGTCCTGCTGGAGGTATCTGTCTCTCTGGGGTGTTTGAGATAGGAACTGCTGGAGGTATCTGTCTCTCTGAGGTGTTTGAGATAGGACCTGCTGGAGGTATCTGTCTCTCTGGGGTGCTTGAGATAGGGCCTGATGGAGGTATCTGTCTCTCTGGGGTGTTTGAGATAGGGCCTGCTGGAGGTATCTATCTCTCTGGGGTGTTTGAGATAGGGCCTGCTGGAGGTATCTTTCTCTCTGGGGTGTTTGAAATAGGACCTGCTGGAGGTATCTGTCTCCCTGGTTTGTTTAATATTGGGCCTGCTGGAGATATCTGTCTCTCTGACGTGCTTAAGCTACGGGCTGCTGGAGGTACCTGTCTCTCTGGGGTGTTTGAGAAAGGGCCTCCTGGAGGTATCTGTCTCTCTTGGGTGTTTGAGATAGGGCCTGCTGGAGGTAAATGTTTCTCTGGGGTGTTTGAGATAGGGCTTGCTGGAGATATCTGTTTCTCTGGGGTGTTTGAGATAGCGACTGCTAGAGGTACCTGTCTCTCTGGGGTGTTTGAGATAGGGCTTGCTGGAGGTATCTGTCTCTCTGGGGTGTTTGAGAAAGGGCCTCCTGGAGGTATCTGTCTCTCTTGGGTGTTTGAGATAGGGCCCACTGGACGTAATTGCCTCTCTGTGGTGTTTGAGATAGGGCCTGCTGGAGGTATCTGTCTCTCTGGGGTGTTTGAGATAGGGCCTGCTGGAGGTTCCTGCCTCTCTGTGGTGTTTGAGATAGGACCTGCTGGAGGTACCTGTCTCTCTGGGGTGTTTGAGATAGGGCCTGCTGGAGCTATCTGTCTCTCTGGGGTGTTTGAGATAGGGACTGCTAGAGGTACCTGTCTCTGTGGTGTGTTTGAGATAGGGAGTGCTGGAGGTATCTGTCTCTCTGTGGTGTTTGAGATAGGGCCTGCTGGAGGTATCTGTCTCTCTGGGGTGTTTGAGAAAGGGCCTCCTGGAGGTATCTGGCTCTCTTGGGTGTTTGAGATAGGGCCTGCTGGAGTTAAATGTTTTTCTGGGGTGTTTGAGATGGGGCTTGCTGGAGATATCCGTCTCTCTGGTGTGTTTGAGATATGGACTGCTAGATGTACCTATCTCTCTGGGCTGTTTGAGATAGGGCCTGCTGGAGCTATCTGTCTCTCTGGGGTGTTTGAGATAGGAGTTGTTGGAGGTATCTGTCTCTCTGGGGTGTTTGAGATAGGGACTGCTGGAGGTATCTGTCTCTCTGAGGTGTTTGAGATAGGGCCTGCTGGAGGTAATTGCCTGTCTCAGGTGTTTGAGATAGGGCCTGCTGGAGGTATCTGTAAGTCTGTTGTGTTTCTGGTGGAGCCTGCTGGAGTTAATTGTCTTTCTGGGGTGTTTGAGATAGGGACTGCTGGAAGTACCTTGCTCTCTGTGTGTTTGAGATAGGGCCTGCTGGAGCTATCTGTCACTCTGGGGTGTTTGAGATAGGAGTTGTTGGAGGTATCTGTCTCTCTGGGGTGTTTGAGATAGGGACTGCTGGAGGTATCTGTCTCTCTGGGGTGTTTGATATAGGGCCTGCTGAATGTATCTACCTCTCTGAGGTGTTTGAGATAGGGCCTGCTGGAGGTAATTGCCTGTCTCAGGTGTTTGAGATAGGCCCTGCTGGAGGTATCTGTCCGTCTGTTGTGTTTCTGGTGGAGCCTGCTGGAGTTAATTGTCTTTCTGGGGTGTTTGAGATAGGGACTGCTGGAAGTACCTTGCTCTCTGTGTGTTTGAGATAAGGCCTGATGGAGGTGTCTGTCTCTCTGGGGTGTTTGAGATAGGGCCTGCTGGTGGTAGCTGTCTCTCTGGGGTGTTTGAGATAGGGCCTGCTGGAGGTATCTATCTCTCTGGGGTGTTTGAGATAGGGATTGCTGGAGGTATCTTTCTCTCTGGGGTGTTTGAAAGAGGACCTGCTGGAGGTCTCTGTCTCTCTGGGTTGTTTGATATTGGCCCTGCTGGAGATATGTGGCTCTCTTACGTGTTTAAGCTACGGGCTGCTGGAGGTACCTGTCCCTCTGGGGTGTTTGAGATAGCGACTCTGTAGTGTGTTTGAGGTAGGGACTGCTGGAGGTATCTGTCTCTCTGCGGCATTTGAGAAAGGGCCTCCTGGAGTTATCTGTCCCTCTGGGGTGTTTGAGATAGGGCCTGCTGGAGTTTAATGTTTTTCTGGGGTGTTTGAGATAGGGCTTGCTGGAGATATCTGTCTCTCTGGTGTGTTTGAGATAGGGACTGCTAGAGGTACCTGTCTCTCTGGCGTGTTTAAGATAGGGCCTGCTGGAGGTATCTGTCTCTCTGAGGTGTTTCATATAGGGTCTGCTGGAGGTATCTGTCTCTCTGGGATGTTTGAGATAGGGCCTGTTGGAGATATCTGTCTCTCTGGCATGTTTGAGATAGGGACTGCTGGAGGTATCTGTCTCTTGAGGTGTTTGAGATAGGGACTGCAGGAGGTATTTGTCTCTCTGGCGTGTTTAAGCTACGGGCTGCTGGAGGTCCTTGTCTCTCTGGGGTGTTTGAGATAGGGCCTGCTGGAGGTATCTGTCTCTCTGAGGTTTTTGAGATAGGACCTGCTGGAGGTATCTGTCTCTCTGGGGTGCTTGAGATAGGGACTGATGGAGGTATCTGTCTCTCTGGGGTGTTTGAGATAGGGCCTGCTGGAGGTATCTATCTCTCTGGGGTGTTTTAGATAGGGCCTGCTGGAGGTATCTTTCTCTCTGGGATGTTTGAAATGGGACCTGCTGGAGGTATCTGTCTCCCTGGTTTGTTTAATATTGGGCCTGCTGGAGATATCTGTCTCTCTGACGTGCTTAAGCTACGGGCTGCTGGAGGTACCTGTCTCTCTGGGGTGTTTGAGAAAGGGCCTCCTGGAGGTATCTGTCTCTCTTGGGTGTTTGAGATAGGGCCTGCTGGGGGTAAATGTTTCTCTGTGGTGTTTGAGATAGGGCTTGCTGGAGATATCTGTTTCTCTGGGGTGTTTGAGATAGCGACTGCTAGAGGTACCTGTCTCTCTGGGGTGTTTGAGATAGGGACTGCTAGAGGTACCTGTCTCTGTGGTGTGTTTGAGATATGGAGTGCTGGAGGTATCTGTCTCTCTGGGGTGTTTGAGATAGGGCCTGCTGGAGGTATCTGTCTCTCTGGGGTGTTTGAGATAGGGCCCACTGGATGTAATTGCCTCTCTGTGGTGTTTGAGATAGGGCCTGCTGGAGGTATCTGTCTCTCTGGGGTGTTTGAGATAGGGCCTGCTGGAGGTTCCTGCATCTCTGTGGTGTTTGAGATAGGACCTGCTGGAGGTACCTGTCTCTCTGGGGTGTTTGAGATAGGGCCTGCTGGAGCTATCTGTCTCTCTGGGGTGTTTGAGATAGGAACTGCTAGAGGTACCTGTCTCTGTGGTGTGTTTGAGATAGGGAGTGCTGGAGGTATCTGTCTCTCTGTGGTGTTTGAGATAGGGCCTGCTGGAGGTATCTGTCTCTCTGGGGTGTTTGAGAAAGGGCCTCCTGGAGGTATCTGGCTCTCTTGGGTGTTTGAGATAGGGCCTGCTGGAGTTAAATGTTTTTCTGGGGTGTTTGAGATAGGGCTTGCTGGAGATATCTGTCTCTCTGGTGTGTTTGAGATAGGGACTGCTAGATGTACCTATCTCTCTGGGCTGTTTGAGATAGGGCCTGCTGGAGCTATCTGTCTCTCTGGGGTGTTTGAGATAGGACTTGTTGGAGGTATCTGTCTCTCTGGGGTGTTTGAGATAGGGACTGCTGGAGGTATCTGTCTCTCTGGGGTGTTTGATATAGGGCCTGCTGAATGTATCTACCTCTCTGAGGTGTTTGAGATAGGGCCTGCTGGAGGTAATTGCCTGTCTCAGGTGTTTGAGATAGGCCCTGCTGGAGGTATCTGTCCGTCTGTTGTGTTTCTGGTGGAGCCTGCTGGAGTTAATTGTCTTTCTGGGGTGTTTGAGATAGGGACTGCTGGAAGTACCTTGCTCTCTGTGTGTTTGAGATAGGGCCTGATGGAGGTGTCTGTCTCTCTGGGGTGTTTGAGATAGGGCCTGCTGGTGGTAGCTGTCTCTCTGGGGTGTTTGAGATAGGGCCTGCTGGAGGTATCTATCTCTCTGGGGTGTTTGAGATAGGGATTGCTGGAGGTATCTTTCTCTCTGGGGTGTTTGAAAGAGGACCTCCTGGAGGTCTCTGTCTCTCTGGGTTGTTTGATATTGGCCCTGCTGGAGATATGTGGCTCTCTTACGTGTTTAAGCTACGGGCTGCTGGAGGTACCTCTCCCTCTGGGGTGTTTGAGATAGCGACTCTGTAGTGTGTTTGAGGTAGGGACTGCTGGAGGTATCTGTCTCTCTGCGGCGTTTGAGAAAGGGCCTCCTGGAGTTATCTGTCCCTCTGGGGTGTTTGAGATAGGGCCTGCTGGAGTTTAATGTTTTTCTGGGGTGTTTGAGATAGGGCTTGCTGGAGATATCTGTCTCTCTGGGGTGTTTGAGATAGAGCCTGCTGGAGGTACCTGTCTATCTGTGGTGTTTGAGAAAGTGCCTGCTGGAGGTTTTGGAGGTTTCTGTATCTCTGGTGTGTTTGAAATAGGGCCTGATGGACGTAACTTTCTCCCTGGGGTGTTTCGATAGGGCCTTCCGGAGGTACCTGTGTCTCTGCAGTATTACAGATAGGGCCTGCTGGAGGTTCATGTCCCTCTGGGGTGTTTGAGATAGGGCCTGCTGGAGGTATCTGTCTCTCTGGGGTGTTTGAGATAGGGCCTGCTGGAGGTATCTGTCTCTCTGGGGTATTTGAGACAGGGCTTGCTGGAGGTACCTGTCTCCCTGGCATGTTTGAGATATGGCCTGCTTGAGATTTCTCTCTCTCTGGGGTTTTTGAGATAGGGCCTGCTGGAGGTACCTCTCTATCTGGTTTGTTTCTGAGAGGGCCTGCTGGATTTAAATGTCTCTCTGGAGTGTTTGAGATAGGGCCTGCTGGAGGTACCTATCTCTCTGGTTTGTTTGAGATAGGGCCTGCTGGAGGTAATTGCCTCTCTGAGGTGTTTGAGATAGGGTCTGCTGGAGGAAACTGTCCATCTGGTGTGTTTCTGATAGAGTCTGCTGAAGTTAAATGTCTCTCTGGGGTGTTTGAGATAGGGACTGCTGGAGATATCTGTCTCTGTGTTTGAATTAGGACCTGCTGGAGGTACGTGTCTCTATGGGGTGTTTAATATTGGGCCTACTTGAGTTACCTGTCTCTCTGGGGTGTTTGAGATAGGGCCTACTGGAGGTATCTTTTCCTCTGTGGTGTTTGTGATAGGACTTGCAGGTGGAACTTGTCTCTTTGGTTTGTTTCAGACAGGGCCTGCAGGAGGTAACTGCCTCTCTGTGGTGTTTGAGGTAGACCCTGCTGGAGGTACCTGTCTCTCTAGGGTGTATGAGATAGGGCCTGCTGGAGGTATCTGTCCCTCTGTGGTGTTGGAGATAGGGCCTGCTGGAGGTACCTGTCTCTCCGAGGTTTTGGAGATAGGGCCTGCTTTAGGTACCTGTGTCTCTGGGGTGTTTGAGAAAGGGCCTACTGGAGGTATCTGTCTCTCTGGGGTGTTTGATATTGGGCCAGCTGCAGGTATCTGTCTCTCTGGGGTGTTTGTGATAGGGCCTGCCGGTGGTATCTATCTCTCTGGGGTGTTTGAGATTGGGCCTGCTGGAGGTATCTTTCTCTCTGTGTTGTTTGAAATAGGACCTGCTGGAGGTATCTGTCTCTCTGGGTTGTTTGATATTGGGCCTGCTGGAGATATCTGGCTCTCTGACGTGTTTAAGCTACGGGCTGCTGGAGGTACCTGTCTCTCTGGGTTGTTTGAGAAAGGGCCTACTGGAGGTATCTGTCTCTCTTGGGTGTTTGAGATAGGGCCTGCTGGCGTTAAATATTTCTCTGGGGTGTTTGAGATAGGGACTGCTGGAGGTCTCTGCCTCTCTAGGTTGTTTGAAAAAGGGTCTGCTGGAGATATCTGTCTCTGTGTTTGAATTAGGACCTGCTGGAGGTACGTGTCTCTATGGGGTGTTTAATATTGGGCCTACTTGAGTTACCTGTCTCCCTGGGGTGTTTGAGACTGGGCCTACTGGAGGTATCTGTCCCTCTGGGGTTTTTGAGATAGGGCCAGCTGGAGGTAACTGCCTCTCTGAGGTGTTTGAGATAGGGCCTGCTGGAGGTAATTGCCTCTCTGAGGTGTTTGAGATAGGGCCTGCTGGAGATACCTGTCTCTTTGGGGTATTAGGAATAGGGGCTACTGGAGTTATTGTCTTTATGTGGTGCTTGAGATAGGGCCTGCTGGAGGTACCTGTCTCCCTGGGTTGTTTGAGATAGGGCCTGCTGGAGTTATCTGTCCATCTGCTGTGTTTCTGGTAGAGCCTGTTGCAGTTAATTGTCTTTCAGGGGTGTTTGAGATAGGGACTGCTGGAGGTACCTTTCTCTCTGTGTGTTTGTGATAGGGCCTGATGGAGGTATCTGTCTCTCTGGGGTGTTTGAGATAGGGCCTGCTGGTGGTAGCTGTCTCTCTGGGGTGTTTGAGATAGGGCCTGCTGGAGGTATCTATCTCTCTGGGGTGTTTGAGATAGGGATTGCTGGAGGTATCTTTCTCTCTGGGGTGTTTGAAAGAGGACCTGCTGGAGGTCTCTGTCTCTCTGGGTTGTTTGATATTGGCCCTGCTGGAGATATGTGGCTCTCTTACGTGTTTAAGCTACGGGCTGCTGGAGGTACCTCTCCCTCTGGGGTGTTTGAGATAGCGACTCTGTAGTGTGTTTGAGGTAGGGACTGCTGGAGGTATCTGTCTCTCTGCGGCATTTGAGAAAGGGCCTCCTGGAGTTATCTGTCCCTCTGGGGTGTTTGAGATAGGGCCTGCTGGAGTTTAATGTTTTTCTGGGGTGTTTGAGATAGGGCTTGCTGGAGATATCTGTCTCTCTGGTGTGTTTGAGATAGGGACTGCTAGAGGTACCTGTCTCTCTGGCGTGTTTAAGATAGGGCCTGCTGGAGGTATCTGTCTCTCTGAGGTGTTTCATATAGGGTCTGCTGGAGGTATCTGTCTCTCTGGGATGTTTGAGATAGGGCCTGTTGGAGATATCTGTCTCTCTGGCATGTTTGAGATAGGGACTGCTGGAGGTATCTGTCTCTTGAGGTGTTTGAGATAGGGACTGCAGGAGGTATTTGTCTCTCTGGCGTGTTTAAGCTACGGGCTGCTGGAGGTCCTTGTCTCTCTGGGGTGTTTGAGATAGGGCCTGCTGGAGGTATCTGTCTCTCTGAGGTTTTTGAGATAGGACCTGCTGGAGGTATCTGTCTCTCTGGGGTGCTTGAGATAGGGACTGATGGAGGTATCTGTCTCTCTGGGGTGTTTGAGATAGGGCCTGCTGGAGGTATCTATCTCTCTGGGGTGTTTTAGATAGGGCCTGCTGGAGGTATCTTTCTCTCTGGGATGTTTGAAATGGGACCTGCTGGAGGTATCTGTCTCCCTGGTTTGTTTAATATTGGGCCTGCTGGAGATATCTGTCTCTCTGACGTGCTTAAGCTACGGGCTGCTGGAGGTACCTGTCTCTCTGGGGTGTTTGAGAAAGGGCCTCCTGGAGGTATCTGTCTCTCTTGGGTGTTTGAGATAGGGCCTGCTGGGGGTAAATGTTTCTCTGTGGTGTTTGAGATAGGGCTTGCTGGAGATATCTGTTTCTCTGGGGTGTTTGAGATAGCGACTGCTAGAGGTACCTGTCTCTCTGGGGTGTTTGAGATAGGGACTGCTAGAGGTACCTGTCTCTGTGGTGTGTTTGAGATATGGAGTGCTGGAGGTATCTGTCTCTCTGGGGTGTTTGAGATAGGGCCTGCTGGAGGTATCTGTCTCTCTGGGGTGTTTGAGATAGGGCCCACTGGATGTAATTGCCTCTCTGTGGTGTTTGAGATAGGGCCTGCTGGAGATATCTGTCTCTCTGGGGTGTTTGAGATAGGGCCTGCTGGAGG
Organism: Carcharodon carcharias; assembly: GCF_017639515.1. NCBI lineage: Eukaryota > Metazoa > Chordata > Chondrichthyes > Lamniformes > Lamnidae > Carcharodon > Carcharodon carcharias. The sequence continues at coordinate 230,986 of NW_024470678.1, forward strand.
TTCCTGCATCTCTGTGTTGTTTGAGATAGGACCTGCTGGAGGTACCTGTCTCTCTGGGGTGTTTGAGATAGGGCCTGCTGGAGCTATCTGTCTCTCTGGGGTGTTTGAGATAGGAACTGCTAGAGGTACCTGTCTCTGTGGTGTGTTTGAGATAGGGAGTGCTGGAGGTATCTGTCTCTCTGTGGTGTTTGAGATAGGGCCTGCTGGAGGTATCTGTCTCTCTGGGGTGTTTGAGAAAGGGCCTCCTGGAGGTATCTGGCTCTCTTGGGTGTTTGAGATAGGGCCTGCTGGAGTTAAATGTTTTTCTGGGGTGTTTGAGATAGGGCTTGCTGGAGATATCTGTCTCTCTGGTGTGTTTGAGATAGGGACTGCTAGATGTACCTATCTCTCTGGGCTGTTTGAGATAGGGCCTGCTGGAGCTATCTGTCTCTCTGGGGTGTTTGAGATAGGAGTTGTTGGAGGTATCTGTCTCTCTGGGGTGTTTGAGATAGGGACTGCTGGAGGTATCTGTCTCTCTGGGGTGTTTGATATAGGGCCTGCTGAATGTATCTACCTCTCTGAGGTGTTTGAGATAGGGCCTGCTGGAGGTAATTGCCTGTCTCAGGTGTTTGAGATAGGCCCTGCTGGAGGTATCTGTCCGTCTGTTGTGTTTCTGGTGGAGCCTGCTGGAGTTAATTGTCTTTCTGGGGTGTTTGAGATAGGGACTGCTGGAAGTACCTTGCTCTCTGTGTGTTTGAGATAGGGCCTGATGGAGGTGTCTGTCTCTCTGGGGTGTTTGAGATAGGGCCTGCTGGTGGTAGCTGTCTCTCTGGGGTGTTTGAGATAGGGCCTGCTGGAGGTATCTATCTCTCTGGGGTGTTTGAGATAGGGATTGCTGGAGGTATCTTTCTCTCTGGGGTGTTTGAAAGAGGACCTGCTGGAGGTCTCTGTCTCTCTGGGTTGTTTGATATTGGCCCTGCTGGAGATATGTGGCTCTCTTACGTGTTTAAGCTACGGGCTGCTGGAGGTACCTCTCCCTCTGGGGTGTTTGAGATAGCGACTCTGTAGTGTGTTTGAGGTAGGGACTGCTGGAGGTATCTGTCTCTCTGCGGCGTTTGAGAAAGGGCCTCCTGGAGTTATCTGTCCCTCTGGGGTGTTTGAGATAGGGCCTGCTGGAGTTTAATGTTTTTCTGGGGTGTTTGAGATAGGGCTTGCTGGAGATATCTGTCTCTCTGGGGTGTTTGAGATAGAGCCTGCTGGAGGTACCTGTCTATCTGTGGTGTTTGAGAAAGTGCCTGCTGGAGGTTTTGGAGGTTTCTGTATCTCTGGTGTGTTTGAAATAGGGCCTGATGGACGTAACTTTCTCCCTGGGGTGTTTCGATAGGGCCTTCCGGAGGTACCTGTGTCTCTGCAGTATTACAGATAGGGCCTGCTGGAGGTTCATGTCCCTCTGGGGTGTTTGAGATAGGGCCTGCTGGAGGTATCTGTCTCTCTGGGGTGTTTGAGATAGGGCCTGCTGGAGGTATCTGTCTCTCTGGGGTGTTTGAGATAGGGCCTGCTGGAGGTATCTGTCTCTCTGGGGTATTTGAGACAGGGCTTGCTGGAGGTACCTGTCTCCCTGGCATGTTTGAGATATGGCCTGCTTGAGATTTCTCTCTCTCTGGGGTTTTTGAGATAGGGCCTGCTGGAGGTACCTCTCTATCTGGTTTGTTTCTGAGAGGGCCTGCTGGATTTAAATGTCTCTCTGGAGTGTTTGAGATAGGGCCTGCTGGAGGTACCTGTCTCTCTGGTTTGTTTGAGATAGGGCCTGCTGGAGGTAATTGCCTCTCTGAGGTGTTTGAGATAGGGTCTGCTGGAGGAAACTGTCCATCTGGTGTGTTTCTGATAGAGTCTGCTGAAGTTAAATGTCTCTCTGGGGTGTTTGAGATAGGGACTGCTGGAGATATCTGTCTCTGTGTTTGAATTAGGACCTGCTGGAGGTACGTGTCTCTATGGGGTGTTTAATATTGGGCCTACTTGAGTTACCTGTCTCTCTGGGGTGTTTGAGATAGGGCCTACTGGAGGTATCTTTTCCTCTGTGGTGTTTGTGATAGGACTTGCAGGTGGAACTTGTCTCTTTGGTTTGTTTCAGACAGGGCCTGCAGGAGGTAACTGCCTCTCTGTGGTGTTTGAGATAGACCCTGCTGGAGGTACCTGTCTCTCTAGGGTGTTTGAGATAGGGCCTGCTGGAGATATCTGTCTCTGTGGTGTTGGAGATAGGGCCTGCTGGAGGTACCTGTCTCTCCGAGGTTTTGGAGATAGGGCCTGCTTTAGGTACCTGTGTCTCTGGGGTGTTTGAGAAAGGGCCTACTGGAGGTATCTGTCTCTCTGGGGTGTTTGATATTGGGCCAGCTGCAGGTATCTGTCTCTCTGGGGTGTTTGTGATAGGGCCTGCTGGAGGTATCTGTCTCTCTGGGGTGTTTGAGATAGGGCCTGCCGGTGGTATCTATCTCTCTGGGGTGTTTGAGATTGGGCCTGCTGGAGGTATCTTTCTCTCTGTGTTGTTTGAAATAGGACCTGCTGGAGGTATCTGTCTCTCTGGGTTGTTTGATATTGGGCCTGCTGGAGATATCTGGCTCTCTGACGTGTTTAAGCTACGGGCTGCTGGAGGTACCTGTCTCTCTGGGTTGTTTGAGAAAGGGCCTACTGGAGGTATCTGTCTCTCTTGGGTGTTTGAGATAGGGCCTGCTGGCGTTAAATATTTCTCTGGGGTGTTTGAGATAGGGACTGCTGGAGGTCTCTGCCTCTCTAGGTTGTTTGAAAAAGGGTCTGCTGGAGATATCTGTCTCTGTGTTTGAATTAGGACCTGCTGGAGGTACGTGTCTCTATGGGGTGTTTAATATTGGGCCTACTTGAGTTACCTGTCTCTCTGGGGTGTTTGAGACTGGGCCTACTGGAGGTATCTGTCCCTCTGGGGTTTTTGAGATAGGGCCAGCTGGAGGTAACTGCCTCTCTGAGGTGTTTGAGATAGGGCCTGCTGGAGGTAATTGCCTCTCTGAGGTGTTTGAGATAGGGCCTGCTGGAGATACCTGTCTCTTTGGGGTATTAGGAATAGGGGCTACTGGAGTTATTGTCTTTATGTGGTGCTTGAGATAGGGCCTGCTGGAGGTACCTGTCTCCCTGGGTTGTTTGAGATAGGGCCTGCTGGAGTTATCTGTCCATCTGCTGTGTTTCTGGTAGAGCCTGTTGCAGTTAATTGTCTTTCAGGGGTGTTTGAGATAGGGACTGCTGGAGGTACCTTTCTCTCTGTGTGTTTGTGATAGGGCCTGATGGAGGTATCTGTCTCTCTGGGGTGTTTGAGATAGGGCCTGCTGGAGGTGTCTGTCTCTCTGGGGTGTTTGAGATAGGGCCTGCTGGAGGTGTCTGTCTCTCTGGGGTGTTTGAGATAGGGCCTGCTGGAGGCATCTTCTCTCTGGGCTGTTTGTGATAGAGCCTGCTGGAAGTATCTGGCTCTCTGGGGTGTTTGAGATAGGGCCTGCTGGAGGTATCTGTCTCTCTGGGGTGTTTGAGTTAGAACCTGCTGGAGGTATCTGTCTTTCTTGGGTGTTTGAGATAGGGCCTGCAGGAGGTATCTGTCTCTCTGGGGTGTTTGATATAGGGCCTGCTGGAGGTATCTGTCTCTCTGTGGTGTTTGGGATAGGGCCTGCTGGAGGTACCTGTCTCTTTGGGGTATTAGGAATAGGGGCTACTGGAGTTATTGTCTTTATGTGGTGCTTGAGATAGGGCCTGCTGGAGGTACCTGTCTCCCTGGGTTGTTTGAGATCGGGCCTGCTGGAGGTATCTGTCAATCTGCTGTGCTTCTGGTAGAGCCTGTTGCAGTTAATTGTCTTTCAGGGGTGTTTGAGATAGGGACTGCTGGAGTTACCTTTCTCTCTGTGTGTTTGTGATAGGGCCTGATGGAGGTATCTGTCTCTTTGGGGTGTTTGAGATAGGGCCTGCTGGAGGTGTCTGTCTCCTAGGGGTGTTTGAGGTAGGGCCTGCTGGAGGCACATTTCTCTCAGGTGTGTTTGAGATGGGGACTGCTGGATGTCTCTGCCTCTCTCTGTTGTTTGATTTAGGGCCAGCTGGAGGTATCTGTCTTTCTGACGTGTTTAAGCTACGGGCTGCTGGAGGTCACTGTCTCTCTGGGATGTTTGAGATAGGGTGTGCTGGAGGTACCTGTCTCTCTGGGGTGTTTTAGATAGGGACTGATGGAGGTATCTTTCTCTCTGGGGTGTTTGAAATAGGACCTGCTGGAGGTATCTGTCTCCCTGGTTTGTTTAATATTGGGCCTGCTGGAGATATCTGTCTCTCTGACGTGCTTAAGCTACGGGCTGCTGGAGGTACCTGTCTCTCTGGGGTGTTTGAGAAAGGGCCTCCTGGAGGTATCTGTCTCTCTTGGGTGTTTGAGATAGGGCCTGCTGGAGGTAAATGTTTCTCTGGGGTGTTTGAGATAGGGCTTGCTGGAGATATCTGTTTCTCTGGGGTGTTTGAGATAGCGACTGCTAGAGGTACCTGTCTCTCTGGGGTGTTTGAGATAGGGACTGCTAGAGGTACCTGTCTCTGTGGTGTGTTTGAGATATGGAGTGCTGGAGGTATCTGTCTCTCTGGGGTGTTTGAGATAGGGCTTGCTGGAGGTATCTGTCTCTCTGGGGTGTTTGAGAAAGGGCCTCCTGGAGGTATCTGTCTCTCTTGGGTGTTTGAGATAGGGCCCACTGGACGTAATTGCCTCTCTGTGGTGTTTGAGATAGGGCCTGCTGGAGGTATCTGTCTCTCTGGGGTGTTTGAGATAGGGCCTGCTGGAGGTTCCTGCCTCTCTGTGGTGTTTGAGATAGGACCTGCTGGAGGTACCTGTCTCTCTGGGGTGTTTGAGATAGGGCCTGCTGGAGCTATCTGTCTCTCTGGGGTGTTTGAGATAGGGACTGCTAGAGGTACCTGTCTCTGTGGTGTGTTTGAGATAGGGAGTGCTGGAGGTATCTGTCTCTCTGTGGTGTTTGAGATAGGGCCTGCTGGAGGTATCTGTCTCTCTGGGGTGTTTGAGAAAGGGCCTCCTGGAGGTATCTGGCTCTCTTGGGTGTTTGAGATAGGGCCTGCTGGAGTTAAATGTTTTTCTGGGGTGTTTGAGATAGGGCTTGCTGGAGATATCCGTCTCTCTGGTGTGTTTGAGATATGGACTGCTAGATGTACCTATCTCTCTGGGCTGTTTGAGATAGGGCCTGCTGGAGCTATCTGTCTCTCTGGGGTGTTTGAGATAGGAGTTGTTGGAGGTATCTGTCTCTCTGGGGTGTTTGAGATAGGGACTGCTGGAGGTATCTGTCTCTCTGAGGTGTTTGAGATAGGGCCTGCTGGAGGTAATTGCCTGTCTCAGGTGTTTGAGATAGGGCCTGCTGGAGGTATCTGTCCGTCTGTTGTGTTTCTGGTGGAGCCTGCTGGAGTTAATTGTCTTTCTGGGGTGTTTGAGATAGGGACTGCTGGAAGTACCTTGCTCCCTGTGTGTTTGAGATAGGGCCTGCTGGAGCTATCTGTCACTCTGGGGTGTTTGAGATAGGAGTTGTTGGAGGTATCTGTCTCTCTGGGGTGTTTGAGATAGGGACTGCTGGAGGTATCTGTCTCTCTGGGGTGTTTGATATAGGGCCTGCTGGAGGTATCTGTCTCTCTGAGGTGTTTGAGATAGGGACTGCTGGAGGTATCTGTCTCTCTGGGGTGTTTGATATAGGGCCTGCTGGAGATATCTGTCTCTCTGGTGTGTTTGAGATAGGGACTGCTGGAAGTACCTATCTCTCTGGGCTGTTTGAGATAGGGCCTGCTGGAGCTATCTGTCTCTCTGGGGTGTTTGAGATAGGAGTTGTTGGAGGTATCTGTCTCTCTGGGGTGTTTGAGATAGGGACTGCTGGAGGTATCTGTCTCTCTGGGGTGTTTGATATAGGGCCTGCTGAATGTATCTACCTCTCTGAGGTGTTTGAGATAGGGCCTGCTGGAGGTAATTGCCTGTCTCAGGTGTTTGAGATAGGCCCTGCTGGAGGTATCTGTCCGTCTGTTGTGTTTCTGGTGGAGCCTGCTAGAGTTAATTGTCTTTCTGGGGTGTTTGAGATAGGGACTGCTGGAAGTACCTTGCTCTCTGTGTGTTTGAGATAGGGCCTGATGGAGGTGTCTGTCTCTCTGGGGTGTTTGAGGTAGGGCCTGCTGGTGGTAGCTGTCTCTCTGGGGTGTTTGAGATAGGGCCTGCTGGAGGTATCTATCTCTCTGGGGTGTTTGAGATAGGGATTGCTGGAGGTATCTTTCTCTCTGGGGTGTTTGAAAGAGGACCTGCTGGAGGTCTCTGTCTCTCTGGGTTGTTTGATATTGGCCCTGCTGGAGATATGTGGCTCTCTTACGTGTTTAAGCTACGGGCTGCTGGAGGTACCTCTCCCTCTGGGGTGTTTGAGATAGCGACTCTGTAGTGTGTTTGAGGTAGGGACTGCTGGAGGTATCTGTCTCTCTGCGGCGTTTGAGAAAGGGCCTCCTGGAGTTATCTGTCCCTCTGGGGTGTTTGAGATAGGGCCTGCTGGAGTTTAATGTTTTTCTGGGGTGTTTGAGATAGGGCTTGCTGGAGATATCTGTCTCTCTGGTGTGTTTGAGATAGGGACTGCTAGAGGTACCTGTCTCTCTGGCGTGTTTAAGATAGGGCCTGCTGGAGGTATCTGTCTCTCTGAGGTGTTTCATATAGGGTCTGCTGGAGGTATCTGTCTCTCTGGGATGTTTGAGATAGGGCCTGTTGGAGATATCTGTCTCTCTGGCATGTTTGAGATAGGGACTGCTGGAGGTATCTGTCTCTTGAGGTGTTTGAGATAGGGACTGCAGGAGGTATTTGTCTCTCTGGCGTGTTTAAGCTACGGGCTGCTGGAGGTCCTTGTCTCTCTGGGGTGTTTGAGATAGGGCCTGCTGGAGGTATCTGTCTCTTTGGGGTGTTTGAGATAGGGCCTGCTGGAGGTGTCTGTCTCCTAGGGGTGTTTGAGGTAGGGCCTGCTGGAGGCACATTTCTCTCAGGTGTGTTTGAGATGGGGACTGCTGGATGTCTCTGCCTCTCTCTGTTGTTTGATTTAGGGCCAGCTGGAGGTATCTGTCTTTCTGACGTGTTTAAGCTACGGGCTGCTGGAGGTCACTGTCTCTCTGGGATGTTTGAGATAGGGTGTGCTGGAGGTACCTGTCTCTCTGGGGTGCTTGAGATAGGGACTGATGGAGGTATCTTTCTCTCTGGGGTGTTTGAAATAGGACCTGCTGGAGGTATCTGTCTCCCTGGTTTGTTTAATATTGGGCCTGCTGGAGATATCTGTCTCTCTGACGTGCTTAAGCTACGGGCTGCTGGAGGTACCTGTCTCTCTGGGGTGTTTGAGAAAGGGCCTCCTGGAGGTATCTGTCTCTCTTGGGTGTTTGAGATAGGGCCTGCTGGAGGTAAATGTTTCTCTGGGGTGTTTGAGATAGGGCTTGCTGGAGATATCTGTTTCTCTGGGGTGTTTGAGATAGCGACTGCTAGAGGTACCTGTCTCTCTGGGGTGTTTGAGATAGGGACTGCTAGAGGTACCTGTCTCTGTGGTGTGTTTGAGATATGGAGTGCTGGAGGTATCTGTCTCTCTGGGGTGTTTGAGATAGGGCTTGCTGGAGGTATCTGTCTCTCTGGGGTGTTTGAGAAAGGGCCTCCTGGAGGTATCTGTCTCTCTTGGGTGTTTGAGATAGGGCCCACTGGACGTAATTGCCTCTCTGTGGTGTTTGAGATAGGGCCTGCTGGAGGTATCTGTCTCTCTGGGGTGTTTGAGATAGGGCCTGCTGGAGGTTCCTGCCTCTCTGTGGTGTTTGAGATAGGACCTGCTGGAGGTACCTGTCTCTCTGGGGTGTTTGAGATAGGGCCTGCTGGAGCTATCTGTCTCTCTGGGGTGTTTGAGATAGGGACTGCTAGGGGTACCTGTCTCTGTGGTGTGTTTGAGATAGGGAGTCCTGGAGGTATCTGTCTCTCTGTGGTGTTTGAGATAGGGCCTGCTGGAGGTATCTGTCTCTCTGGGGTGTTTGAGAAAGGGCCTCCTGGAGGTATCTGGCTCTCTTGGGTGTTTGAGATAGGGCCTGCTGGAGTTAAATGTTTTTCTGGGGTGTTTGAGATAGGGCTTGCTGGAGATATCCGTCTCTCTGGTGTGTTTGAGATATGGACTGCTAGATGTACCTATCTCTCTGGGCTGTTTGAGATAGGGCCTGCTGGAGCTATCTGTCTCTCTGGGGTGTTTGAGATAGGAGTTGTTGGAGGTATCTGTCTCTCTGGGGTGTTTGAGATAGGGACTGCTGGAGGTATCTGTCTCTCTGAGGTGTTTGAGATAGGGCCTGCTGGAGGTAATTGCCTGTCTCAGGTGTTTGAGATAGGGCCTGCTGGAGGTATCTGTCCGTCTGTTGTGTTTCTGGTGGAGCCTGCTGGAGTTAATTGTCTTTCTGGGGTGTTTGAGATAGGGACTGCTGGAAGTACCTTGCTCTCTGTGTGTTTGAGATAGGGCCTGCTGGAGCTATCTGTCAATCTGGGGTGTTTGAGATAGGAGTTGTTGGAGGTATCTGTCTCTCTGGGGTGTTTGAGATAGGGACTGCTGGAGGTATCTGTCTCTCTGGGGTGTTTGATATAGGGCCTGCTGAATGTATCTACCTCTCTGAGGTGTTTGAGATAGGGCCTGCTGGAGGTAATTGCCTGTCTCAGGTGTTTGAGATAGGCCCTGCTGGAGGTATCTGTCCGTCTGTTGTGTTTCTGGTGGAGCCTGCTAGAGTTAATTGTCTTTCTGGGGTGTTTGAGATAGGGACTGCTGGAAGTACCTTGCTCTCTGTGTGTTTGAGATAGGGCCTGATGGAGGTGTCTGTCTCTCTGGAGTGTTTGAGGTAGGGCCTGCTGGTGGTAGCTGTCTCTCTGGGGTGTTTGAGATAGGGCCTGCTGGAGGTATCTATCTCTCTGGGGTGTTTGAGATAGGGATTGCTGGAGGTAATTGCCTCTCTGAGGTGTTTGAGATAGGGCCTGCTGGAGATACCTGTCTCTTTGGGGCATTAGGAATAGGGGCTACTGGAGTTATTGTCTTTATGTGGTGCTTGAGATAGGGCCTGCTGGAGGTACCTGTCTCCCTGGGTTGTTTGAGATAGGGCCTGCTGGAGTTATCTGTCCATCTGCTGTGTTTCTGGTAGAGCCTGTTGCAGTTAATTGTCTTTCAGGGGTGTTTGAGATAGGGACTGCTGGAGGTACCTTTCTCTCTGTGTGTTTGTGATAGGGCCTGATGGAGGTATCTGTCTCTCTGGGGTGTTTGAGATAGGGCCTGCTGGAGGTGTCTGTCTCTCTGGGGTGTTTGAGATAGGGCCTGCTGGAGGTGTCTGTCTCTCTGGGGTGTTTGAGATAGGGCCTGCTGGAGGCATCTTCTCTCTGGGCTGTTTGTGATAGAGCCTGCTGGAAGTATCTGGCTCTCTGGGGTGTTTGAGATAGGGCCTGCTGGAGGTATCTGTCTCTCTGGGGTGTTTGAGTTAGAACCTGCTGGAGCTATCTGTCTTTCTTGGGTGTTTGAGATAGGGCCTGCAGGAGGTATCTGTCTCTCTGGGGTGTTTGATATAGGGCCTGCTGGAGGTATCTGTCTCTCTGTGGTGTTTGGGATAGGGCCTGCTGGAGGTACCTGTCTCTTTGGGGTATTAGGAATAGGGGCTACTGGAGTTATTGTCTTTATGTGGTGCTTGAGATAGGGCCTGCTGGAGGTACCTGTCTCCCTGGGTTGTTTGAGATCGGGCCTGCTGGAGGTATCTGTCAATCTGCTGTGCTTCTGGTAGAGCCTGTTGCAGTTAATTGTCTTTCAGGGGTGTTTGAGATAGGGACTGCTGGAGTTACCTTTCTCTCTGTGTGTTTGTGATAGGGCCTGATGGAGGTATCTGTCTCTTTGGGGTGTTTGAGTTAGGGCCTGCTGGAGGTGTCTGTCTCCTAGGGGTGTTTGAGGTAGGGCCTGCTGGAGGCACATTTCTCTCAGGTGTGTTTGAGATGGGGACTGCTGGATGTCTCTGCCTCTCTCTGTTGTTTGATTTAGGGCCAGCTGGAGGTATCTGTCTTTCTGACGTGTTTAAGCTACGGGCTGCTGGAGGTCACTGTCTCTCTGGGATGTTTGAGATAGGGTGTGCTGGAGGTACCTGTCTCTCTGGGGTGTTTTAGATAGGGACTGATGGAGGTATCTTTCTCTCTGGGGTGTTTGAAATAGGACCTGCTGGAGGTATCTGTCTCCCTGGTTTGTTTAATATTGGGCCTGCTGGAGATATCTGTCTCTCTGACGTGCTTAAGCTACGGGCTGCTGGAGGTACCTGTCTCTCTGGGGTGTTTGAGAAAGGGCCTCCTGGAGGTATCTGTCTCTCTTGGGTGTTTGAGATAGGGCCTGCTGGAGGTAAATGTTTCTCTGGGGTGTTTGAGATAGGGCTTGCTGGAGATATCTGTTTCTCTGGGGTGTTTGAGATAGCGACTGCTAGAGGTACCTGTCTCTCTGGGGTGTTTGAGATAGGGACTGCTAGAGGTACCTGTCTCTGTGGTGTGTTTGAGATATGGAGTGCTGGAGGTATCTGTCTCTCTGGGGTGTTTGAGATAGGGCTTGCTGGAGGTATCTGTCTCTCTGGGGTGTTTGAGAAAGGGCCTCCTGGAGGTATCTGTCTCTCTTGGGTGTTTGAGATAGGGCCCACTGGACGTAATTGCCTCTCTGTGGTGTTTGAGATAGGGCCTGCTGGAGGTATCTGTCTCTCTGGGGTGTTTGAGATAGGGCCTGCTGGAGGTTCCTGCCTCTCTGTGGTGTTTGAGATAGGACCTGCTGGAGGTACCTGTCTCTCTGGGGTGTTTGAGATAGGGCCTGCTGGAGCTATCTGTCTCTCTGGGGTGTTTGAGATAGGGACTGCTAGAGGTACCTGTCTCTGTGGTGTGTTTGAGATAGGGAGTCCTGGAGGTATCTGTCTCTCTGTGGTGTTTGAGATAGGGCCTGCTGGAGGTATCTGTCTCTCTGGGGTGTTTGAGAAAGGGCCTCCTGGAGGTATCTGGCTCTCTTGGGTGTTTGAGATAGGGCCTGCTGGAGTTAAATGTTTTTCTGGGGTGTTTGAGATAGGGCTTGCTGGAGATATCCGTCTCTCTGGTGTGTTTGAGATATGGACTGCTAGATGTACCTATCTCTCTGGGCTGTTTGAGATAGGGCCTGCTGGAGCTATCTGTCTCTCTGGGGTGTTTGAGATAGGAGTTGTTGGAGGTATCTGTCTCTCTGGGGTGTTTGAGATAGGGACTGCTGGAGGTATCTGTCTCTCTGAGGTGTTTGAGATAGGGCCTGCTGGAGGTAATTGCCTGTCTCAGGTGTTTGAGATAGGGCCTGCTGGAGGTATCTGTCCGTCTGTTGTGTTTCTGGTGGAGCCTGCTGGAGTTAATTGTCTTTCTGGGGTGTTTGAGATAGGGACTGCTGGAAGTACCTTGCTCTCTGTGTGTTTGAGATAGGGCCTGCTGGAGCTATCTGTCAATCTGGGGTGTTTGAGATAGGAGTTGTTGGAGGTATCTGTCTCTCTGGGGTGTTTGAGATAGGGACTGCTGGAGGTATCTGTCTCTCTGGGGTGTTTGATATAGGGCCTGCTGGAGGTATCTGTCTCTCTGAGGTGTTTGAGATAGGGACTGCTGGAGGTATCTGTCTCTCTGGGGTGTTTGATATAGGGCCTGCTGGAGATATCTGTCTCTCTGGTGTGTTTGAGATAGGGACTGCTGGAAGTACCTATCTCTCTGGGCTGTTTGAGATAGGGCCTGCTGGAGCTATCTGTCTCTCTGGGGTGTTTGAGATAGGAGTTGTTGGAGGTATCTGTCTCTCTGGGGTGTTTGAGATAGGGACTGCTGGAGGTATCTGTCTCTCTGGGGTGTTTGATATAGGGCCTGCTGAATGTATCTACCTCTCTGAGGTGTTTGAGATAGGGCCTGCTGGAGGTAATTGCCTGTCTCAGGTGTTTGAGATAGGCCCTGCTGGAGGTATCTGTCCGTCTGTTGTGTTTCTGGTGGAGCCTGCTAGAGTTAATTGTCTTTCTGGGGTGTTTGAGATAGGGACTGCTGGAAGTACCTTGCTCTCTGTGTGTTTGAGATAGGGCCTGATGGAGGTGTCTGTCTCTCTGGGGTGTTTGAGGTAGGGCCTGCTGGTGGTAGCTGTCTCTCTGGGGTGTTTGAGATAGGGCCTGCTGGAGGTATCTATCTCTCTGGGGTGTTTGAGATAGGGATTGCTGGAGGTATCTTTCTCTCTGGGGTGTTTGAAAGAGGACCTGCTGGAGGTCTCTGTCTCTCTGGGTTGTTTGATATTGGCCCTGCTGGAGATATGTGGCTCTCTTACGTGTTTAAGCTACGGGCTGCTGGAGGTACCTCTCCCTCTGGGGTGTTTGAGATAGCGACTCTGTAGTGTGTTTGAGGTAGGGACTGCTGGAGGTATCTGTCTCTCTGCGGCGTTTGAGAAAGGGCCTCCTGGAGTTATCTGTCCCTCTGGGGTGTTTGAGATAGGGCCTGCTGGAGTTTAATGTTTTTCTGGGGTGTTTGAGATAGGGCTTGCTGGAGATATCTGTCTCTCTGGTGTGTTTGAGATAGGGACTGCTAGAGGTACCTGTCTCTCTGGCGTGTTTAAGATAGGGCCTGCTGGAGGTATCTGTCTCTCTGAGGTGTTTCATATAGGGCCTGCTGGAGGTATCTGTCTCTCTGGGATGCTTGAGATAGGTCCTGTTGGAGATATCTGTCTCTCTGGCATGTTTGAGATAGGGACTGCTGGAGGTATCTGTCTCTTGAGGTGTTTGAGATAGGGACTGCAGGAGGTATTTGTCTCTCTGGCGTGTTTAAGCTACGGGCTGCTGGAGGTCCTTGTCTCTCTGGGGTGTTTGAGATAGGGCCTGCTGGAGGTAGCTGTCTCTCTTGGGTGTTTGAGATAGGGTCTGCTGGAGTTAAATGTTTCCCTGGAGTGATTGAGATAGGGTCTGCTGGAGGTACTTGTCTCTCTGTGTTGTTTGAGTTAGGGCCTCCTGGAGGTACCTGTCTCTCTGTGTTGTTTGAGATAGGGCCTGCTGGAGGTATCTTTCTCTCTGTGTTGTTTGAAATAGGACCTGCTGGAGGTATCTGTCTCTCTGGGTTGTTTGATATTGGGCCTGCTGGAGATATCTGGCTCTCTGACGTGTTTAAGCTTCGGGCTGCTGGAGGTACCTGTCTCTCTGGGTTGTTTGAGAAAGGGCCTACTGGAGGTATCTGTCTCTCTTGGGTGTTTGAGATAGGGCCTGCTGGAGGTCTCTGCCTCTCTAGGTTGTTTGAAAAAGGGTCTGCTGGAGATATCTGTCTCTGTGTTTGAATTAGGACCTGCTGGAGGTACGTGTCTCTATGGGGTGTTTAATATAAATGTTTCCCTGGAGTGATTGAGATAGGGTCTGCTGGAGGTACTTGTCTCTCTGTGTTGTTTGAGTTAGGGCCTCCTGGAGGTACCTGTCTCTCTGTGTTGTTTGAGATAGGGCCTGCTGGAGGTATCGGTCTCTCTGGGGTGTTTGAGATAGGGACTGCTAGATGTACCTGTCTCTCTGGGGTGTTTCAGATAGGCACTGCTAGAGGTACCTGTCTCTGTGGTGTGTTTGAGATAGTGACTGCTGGAGGTATCTGTCTCTCTGGGGTGTTTGATATAGTCACTGCTGGAGTTATTTGTCTCTCTGGGGTGTTTGAGATAGGGACTGCTGGAGGTATCTGTCTCTCTGAGGTGATTGAGATAGGGACTGCTGGAGGTATCTGTCTTTCCGGCGTGTTTGATCTGCTGGCTGCTGGAGGTACCTGTCCCTCTGGGTTGTTTGAGATTGTGCCTACTGGAGGTATCTGTCTCACTTGGGTGTTTAATATTGGGCCTGCTTGAGGTACCTGTCTCTATGGGCTGTTTGAGATAGGGCGTGCTTGAGGTACCTGTCTCTATGGGCTGTTTGAGATAGGGCGTGCTGGAGGTACCTGTCTCTCTGGGGTGTTTGAGATTGTGCCTGCTGGAGGTACCTTTCTCTCTGGGTTGTTTGAGATGGGGTCTGCTGGAGCTACATGTCTCTCTGGGATGTTTGAGATAGGGCCTGCTGGAGGTACCTGTCTCTCTGGGGTGTTTGAGATAGCGCCTGCTGGAGGTATCTGTCTGTCTGGGGTGTTTGAGTTTGTGCCTACTGGAGGTATCTGTGTCTCTGGGCTGCAGGATGCTAGAGGTACCTGTCTATCTGGGGTGTTTGAGATTGTGCCTGCTAGAGGTATCTGTCTTTCTGGGGTGTATGAGATAGGACCTGCTGGAGGTATCTTTCTCTCTTGGGTGTTTGAGATTGGGCCTGCTGGAGGAACCTGTCTCTCTGGGGTGTTTGAGATAGCGCCTGCTGGAGGTATCTGTCTCTCTGGGGTGTTTGAAAAAAGAGCCTGCTGGAGGTATCTGTCTCTCTGGGGTGTTTGAGATTGTGCCTACTGGAGGTATCTGTGTCTCTGGGCTGCAGGATGCTAGAGGTACCTGTCTATCTGGGGTGTTTGAGATTGTGCCTGCTGGAGGTATCTGTCTCTCTGGGGTGTTTGAGATAGTGACTGCTGGAGTTATCTGTCTCTCTGGGTTGTTTGAGATAGGGCCTGCTGGAGGTATCTGTCTCTCTGGGGTGTTTGAGATAGTGACTGCTGGAGTTATCTGTCTCTCTGGGGTGTTTGAGATAAGGACTGCTGGAGTTAAATGTCTCACTGGAGTGTTTGAGATAGGGCCTGCTGGAGGTATCTGTCTCTCTGGGGTGTTTGAGATAAGGACTGCTGGAGTTAAATGTCTCACTGGAGTGTTTGAGATAGGGCCTGCTGGAGGTCACTGTCTCTCTGGGATGTTTGAGATAGGGTCTGCTGGAGTTAAATGTTTCCCTGGAGTGATTGAGATAGGGTCTACTGGAGGTACTTGTCTCTCTGTGTTGTTTGAGTTAGGGCCTCCTGGAGGTACCTGTCTCTTTGTGTTGTTTGAGATAGGGACTGCTAGATGTACCTGTCTCTCTGGGGTGTTTCAGATAGGCACTGCTAGAGGTACCTGTCTCTGTGGTGTGTTTGAGATAGGGACTGCTGGAGGTATCTGTCTCTCTGGGGTGTTTGAGATAGTGACTGCTGGAGGTATCTGTCTCTCTGAGGTGATTGAGATAGGGACTGCTGGAGGTATCTATCTCTCCGGCGTGTTTGAGCTACTGGCTGCTGGAGGTACCTGCGCCTCTGGGTTGTTTGAGATTGTGCCTACTGGAGGTATCTGTCTCACTTGGGTGTTTAATATTGGGCCTGCTTGAGGTACCTGTCTCTATGGGCTGTTTGAGATAGGGCGTGCTTGAGGTACCTGTCTCTATGGGCTGTTTGAGATAGGGCGTGCTGGAGGTACCTGTCTCTCTGGGGTGTTTGAGATTGTGCCTGCTGGAGGTACCTTTCTCTGTGGGTTGTTTGAGATGGGGTCTGCTGGAGCTACATGTCTCTCTGGGTTGTTTGAGATAGGGCCTGCTGGAGGTACCTGTCTCTCTGGGGTGTTTGAGATAGCGCCTGCTGGAGGTATCTGTCTGTCTGGGGTGTTTGAGATAGGGACTGCTGGAGGTATCTGTCTCTCTGGGGTGTTTGAAAAAAGAGCCTGCTGGAGGTATCTGACTCTCTGGGGTGTTTGAGATTGTGCCTAATGGAGGTATCTGTGTCTCTGGGCTGCAGGATGCTAGAGGTACCTGTCTATCTGGGGTGTTTGAGATTGTGCCTGCTAGAGGTATCTGTCTTTCTGGGGTGTATGAGATAGGACCTGCTGGAGGTATCTTATTCTCTTGGGTGTTTGAGATTGGGCCTGCTGGAGGAACCAGTCTCTCTGGGGTGTTTGAGATTGTGCCTACTGGAGGTATCTGTGTCTCTGGGCTACGGGATGCCAGAGGTACCTGTCTATCTGGGGTGTTTGAGATTGTGCCTGCTGGAGTTATCTGTCTCTCTGGGTTGTTTGAGATAGGGCCTGCTGGAGTTATCTGTCTGTCTGGGGTGTTTGAGATAGTGACTGCTGGAGTTATCTGTCTCTCTGGGGTGTTTGAGATAAGGACTGCTGGAGTTAAATGTCTCACTGGAGTGTTTGAGATAGGGCCTGCTGGAGGTATCTGTCTCTCTGGGGTGTTTGAGATAAGGACTGCTGGAGTTAAATGTCTCACTGGAGTGTTTGAGATAGGGCCTGCTGGAGGTAGCTGTCTCTCTGAGGTGTTTGAGATGGGGCCTGCTGGAGGTATCTGTCTCTCTGGGGTGTTTGAGATAAGGACTGCTGGAGTTAAATGTCTCTCTGGGGTGTTTGAGATAGGGCTTGCTGGAGGTAGCTGTCTCTCTGGGGTGTTTGAGATAAGGACTGCTGGAGTTAAATGTCTCTCTGGGGTGTTTGAGATGGGGCCTGCTGGAGGTATCTGTCTCTCTGGGCTGTTTGAGATAGGCCCTGCTGGAGGTACCTGTCTCTCTGGCATGTTTGAGATAGGGCCTGCTGGAGGTATCTGTCTCTCTGGGGGGTTTGAGATAGGAACTGCTGGAGGTATCTGTCTCTCTGGGCTGTTTGAGATAGGGCCTGCTGCAGGTATCTGCCTCTCTGGGGTGTTTGCGATAGGGCCTGCTGGAGGTATATATCTCTCTGGGGTGTTTGAGATAGGACCTGCTGGAGGTATCTGTTTCTCTTAGGTGTTTGAGATAGGGCCTGCTGGAGGTATCTGTCTCTCTGGCGTGTTTGGGATAGGGCCTGCTGGAGGTATCTGTCTCTCTGGGGTATTAGAGATAGGGCCTGCTGGAGGTATCTGTCTCTCTGGGGTGTTCGAGATGGGGCCTGCTGGAGGTACCTGTCTCTCTGTAGTGTTTGAGATGGGGCCTGTTGGAGTTACCTGTCTCTCTGGGGTGTTTGAGATGGGCATGCTGGAGGTACCTGTCTTTTTTGGGTGTTTGAGATAGGGCCTGCTGGAGGTACTTGTCTCTCTGGGGTGTTTGAGATAGGGACTGCTGGAGATATCTGTCTCTCTGGGGTGTTTGAGATAGGCACTGCTAGAGGTACCTGTCTCTCTGGGGTGTTTGAGATAGGCACTGCTAGAGGTATCTGTCTCTCTGGTGTGTTTGATATAGGACCTGCTCAAGGTACCTGTCTCTCTGGGGTGTTTGATTTAGGGCCTGCTGGAGGTATCTGTCTTGGGTGTTTGAGATAGGTTCTGCTGGAGGTACCTGTCTCTCTGAGGTGTTTGAAATAGGACCTGCTGGAGGTATCTGTCTCTCTTGGGTGTTTGAGATAGGGCCTGCTGGAGATATCTGTCTCTCTTGGGTGTTTGAGATAGGGACTGCTAGAGGTACCTGTCTCTCTGGGGTGTTTCGGATAGGCACTGCTAGAGGTACCAGTCTCTGTGGTGTGTTTGAGATAGGGACTGCTGGAGGTATCTGTCTCTCTGGGGTGTTTGAGATTCAGGCTGCTGGAGGTACCTGTCTCTGTGGTGTGTTTGAGATGGGGACTGCTGGAGATATCTGTCTCTCTGGGGTGTTTGAGATTGGACCTGCTGGAGTATCTGTCTCTTTGGGGTGTTTGAGATAGGGCCTGCTGGAGCTACATGTCTCTCTCAGTTGTTTGAGATAGGATCTGATGGAGGTATCTGTCTCTCTGGGGTGTTTGAGCTACGGGCTGCTGGAGTTATCAGTCTCTCTGGGGTATTAGGGATAGGTCCTGCTGGAGGTACCTGTCTCTCTGGCGTGTTTGAGCTACGGGCTGCTGGAGTTATCAGTCTCTCTGGGGTGTGTGAGATAGAGTCTGCTGGAGGTACCTGTCTCCCTGGGGAGTTTGAGATAGGGCCTGCTGGAGGTAATTGCCTCTCTGAGGTGTTTGAGATAGGGTCTGCTGGAGGTACCTCTCTCTCTGGGGTGTTTGATTTTGGGGCTCCTGGAGGTATCGGTCCATCTGGGGAGTTTGAGATAGGACCTGCTGGAGCTATCTGACTCTCTGGGGTATAAAAGGTTGGGCCTGCTGGAGGTATCTGTCTCTCTGGGGTGTTTGAGATAGTGACTGCTGGAGTTATCTGTCTCTCTGGTTTGTTTGAGATAGGGCCTGCTGGAGGTGTCTGTCTCTCTGGGGTGTTTGAGATAGTGACTGCTGGAGTTATCTGTCTCTCTGGGGTGTTTGAGATAGTGACTGCTGGAGTTATCTGTCTCTCTGGGGTGTTTGAGATAAGGACTGCTGGAGTTAAATGTCTCACTGGAGTGTTTGAGATAGGGCCTGCTGGAGGTATCTGTCTCTCTGGGGTGTTTGAGATAAGGACTGTTGGAGTTAAATGTCTCACTGGAGTGTTTGAGATAGGGCCTGCTGGAGGTATCTGTCTCTCTGGGGTGTTTGAGATAGGACCTGCTGGAGGTACCTGTCTCTCTGGGGTGTTTGATTTAGTGCCTGTTGGAGGTATCTGTCTCTCCGGGGTGTTTGAGATAGGGCCTGCTGGAGGTACCTGTCTCTCTGGGGTGTTTGAGATAGGGCCTGCTGGAGGTAGCTGTCTCTCTTGGGTGTTTGAGATAGGGTCTGCTGGAGTTAAATGTTTCCCTGGAGTGATTGAGATAGGGTCTACTGGAGGTACTTGTCTCTCTGTGTTGTTTGAGTTAGGGCCTCCTGGAGGTACCTGTCTCTTTGTGTTGTTTGAGATAGGGACTGCTAGATGTACCTGTCTCTCTGGGGTGTTTCAGATAGGCACTGCTAGAGGTACCTGTCTCTGTGGTGTGTTTGAGATAGGGACTGCTGGAGGTATCTGTCTCTCTGGGGTGTTTGAGATAGTGACTGCTGGAGTTATCTGTCTCTCTGGGTTGTTTGAGATAGGGCCTGCTGGAGGTATCTGTCTCTCTGGGGTGTTTGAGATAGTGACTGCTGGAGTTATCTGTCTCTCTGGGGTGTTTGAGATAAGGACTGCTGGAGTTAAATGTCTCACTGGAGTGTTTGAGATAGGGCCTGCTGGAGGTATCTGTCTCTCTGGGGTGTTTGAGATAAGGACTGCTGGAGTTAAATGTCTCACTGGAGTGTTTGAGATAGGGCCTGCTGGAGGTATCTGTCTCTCTGGGGTGTTTGAGATAGGGCTTGCTGGAGGTATCTGTCTCTCTGGGGTGTTTGAGATAGGACCTGCTGGAGGTACCTGTCTCTCTGGGGTGTTTGATTTAGGGCCTGCTGGAGGTAGTTGTCTCTCTGAGGTGTTTGAGATGGGGCCTGCTGGAGGTATCTGTCTCTCTGGGGTGTTTGAGATAGGGTCTGCTGGAGGTACCTGTCTCTCTGGCGTGTTTGAGATACGGCCTGCTGGAGGTATCTGTCTCTCTGGGGTGTTTGAGATAGGAACTGCTGGAGGTATCTGTCTCTCTGGGCTGTTTGAGATAGGGCCTGCTGCAGGTATCTGCCTCTCTGGGGTGTTTGAGATAGTGACTGCTGGAGTTATCTGTCTCTCTGGGGTGTTTGAGATAAGGACTGCTGGAGTTAAATGTCTCACTGGAGTGTTTGAGATAGGGCCTGCTGGAGGTATCTGTCTCTCTGGGGTGTTTGAGATAAGGACTGCTGGAGTTAAATGTCTCACTGGAGTGTTTGAGATAGGGCCTGCTGGAGGTATCTGTCTCTCTGGGGTGTTTGAGATAGGGCTTGCTGGAGGTATCTGTCTCTCTGGGGTGTTTGAGATAGGACCTGCTGGAGGTACCTGTCTCTCTGGGGTGTTTGATTTAGGGCCTGCTGGAGGTAGTTGTCTCTCTGAGGTGTTTGAGATGGGGCCTGCTGGAGGTATCTGTCTCTCTGGGGTGTTTGAGATAGGGCCTGCTGGAGGTACCTGTCTCTCTGGCGTGTTTGAGATACGGCCTGCTGGAGGTATCTGTCTCTCTGGGGTGTTTGAGATAGGAACTGCTGGAGGTATCTGTCTCTCTGGGCTGTTTGAGATAGGGCCTGCTGCAGGTATCTGCCTCTCTGGGGTGTTTGAGATAGGGCCTGCTGGAGGTATCTGTCTCTCTGGGGCGTTTGAGATTGGGCCTGCTGGAGGTATATATCTCTCTGGGGTGTTTGAGATAGAACCTGCTGGAGGTACCTGTCTCTCTGGGGTATTAGAGATAGGGCCTGCTGGAGGTATCTGTCTCTCTGGGGTGTTAGAGATGGGGCCTGCTGGAGGTAACTGTCTCTCTGTAGTGTTTGAGATGGGGCCTGTTGGAGTTACCTGTCTCTCTGGGGTGTTTGAGATGGGCATGCTGGAGGTACCTGTCTTTTTTGGGTGTTTGAGATGGGGCCGGCTGGAGGTACTTGTCTCTCTGGGGTGTTTGAGATAGGGACTGCTGGAGATATCTGTCTCTCTGGGGTGTTTGAGATAGGCACTGCTAGAGGTATCTGTCTCTCTGGTGTGTTTGAGATAGGCACTGCTAGAGGTATCTGTCTCTCTGGGTTGTTTGAGATAGGACCTGCTCAAGGTACCTGTCTCTCTGGGGTGTTTGATTTAGGGCCTGCTGGAGGTATCTGTCTTGGGTGTTTGAGATAGGTCGTGCTGGAGGTACCTGTCTCTCTGAGGTGTTTGAAATAGGACCTGCTGGAGGTATCTGTCTCTCTTGGGTGTTTGAGATAGGGACTGCTAGAGGTACCTGTCTCTCTGGGGTGTTTCGGATAGGCACTGCTAGAGGTACCAGTCTCTGTGGTATGTTTGAGATAGGGACTGCTGGAGGTATCTGTCTCTCTGGGGTGTTTGAGATTCAGGCTGCTGGAGGTACCTGTCTCTGTGGTGTGTTTGAGATGGGGACTGCTGGATATATCTGTCTCTCTGGGGTGTTTGAGATTGGACCTGCTAGAGTATCTGTCTCTTTGGGGTGTTTGAGATAGGGCCTGCTGGAGCTACATGTCTCTCTCAGTTGTTTGAGATAGGATCTGATGGAGGTATCTGTCTCTCTGGGGTGTTTGAGCTACGGGCTGGTGGAGTTATCAGTCTCTCTGGGGTATTAGGGATAGGTCCTGCTGGAGGTACCTGTCTCTCTGGCGTGTTTGAGCTACGGGCTGCTGGAGTTATCAGTCTCTCTGGGGTGTGTGAGATAGAGTCTGCTGGAGGTACCTGTCTCCCTGGGGAGTTTGAGATAGGGCCTGCTGGAGGTAATTGCCTCTCTGAGGTGTTTGAGATAGGGTCTGCTGGAGGTACCTCTCTCTCTGGGGTGTTTGATTTTGGGCTTCTGGAGGTATCGGTCCATCTGGGGAGTTTGAGATAGGACCTGCTGGAGCTATCTGACTCTCTGGGGTATAAAAGGTTGGGCCTGCTGGAGGTATCTGTCTCTCTGGGGTGTTTGAGATAGTGACTGCTGGAGTTATCTGTCTCTCTGGTTTGTTTAAGATAGGGCCTGCTGGAGGTGTCTGTCTCTCTGGGGTGTTTGAGATAGTGACTGCTGGAGTTATCTGTCTCTCTGGGGTGTTTGAGATAGTGACTGCTGGAGTTATCTGTCTCTCTGGGGTGTTTGAGATAAGGACTGCTGGAGTTAAATGTCTCACTGGAGTGTTTGAGATAGGGCCTGCTGGAGGTATCTGTCTCTCTGGGGTGTTTGAGATAAGGACTGCTGGAGTTAAATGTCTCACTGGAGTGTTTGAGATAGGGCCTGCTGGAGGTATCTGTCTCTCTGGGGTGTTTGAGATAGGACCTGCTGGAGGTACCTGTCTCTCTGGGGTGTTTGATTTAGGGCTTGTTGGAGGTATCTGTCTCTCCGGGGTGTTTGAGATAGGGCCTGCTGGAGGTACCTGTCTCTCTGGGGTGTTTGAGATAGGGCCTGCTGGAGGTAGCTGTCTCTCTTGGGTGTTTGAGATAGGGTCTGCTGGAGTTAAATGTTTCCCTGGAGTGATTGAGATAGTGTCTACTGGAGGTACTTGTCTCTCTGTGTTGTTTGAGTTAGGGCCTCCTGGAGGTACCTGTCTCTTTGTGTTGTTTGAGATAGGGACTGCTAGATGTACCTGTCTCTCTGGGGTGTTTCAGATAGGCACTGCTAGAGGTACCTGTCTCTGTGGTGTGTTTGAGATAGGGACTGCTGGAGGTATCTGTCTCTCTGGGGTGTTTGAGATAGTGACTGCTGGAGTTATCTGTCTCTCTGGGTTGTTTGAGATAGTGACTGCTGGAGTTATCTGTCTCTCTGGGGTGTTTGAGATAAGGACTGCTGGAGTTAAATGTCTCACTGGAGTGTTTGAGATAGGGCCTGCTGGAGGTATCTGTCTCTCTGGGGTGTTTGAGATAGTGACTGCTGGAGTTATCTGTCTCTCTGGGGTGTTTGAGATAAGGACTGCTGGAGTTAAATGTCTCACTGGAGTGTTTGAGATAGGGCCTGCTGGAGGTATCTGTCTCTCTGGGGTGTTTGAGATAAGGACTGCTGGAGTTAAATGTCTCACTGGAGTGTTTGAGATAGGGCCTGCTGGAGGTATCTGTCTCTCTGGGGTGTTTGAGATAGGGCTTGCTGGAGGTATCTGTCTCTCTGGGGTGTTTGAGATAGGACCTGCTGGAGGTACCTGTCTCTCTGGGGTGTTTGATTTAGGGCCTGCTGGAGGTAGTTGTCTCTCTGAGGTGTTTGAGATGGGGCCTGCTGGAGGTATCTGTCTCTCTGGGGTGTTTGAGATAGGGCCTGCTGGAGGTACCTGTCTCTCTGGCGTGTTTGAGATACGGCCTGCTGGAGGTATCTGTCTCTCTGGGGTGTTTGAGATAGGAACTGCTGGAGGTATCTGTCTCTCTGGGCTGTTTGAGATAGGGCCTGCTGCAGGTATCTGCCTCTCTGGGGTGTTTGAGATAGGGCCTGCTGGAGGTATCTGTCTCTCTGGGGCGTTTGAGATTGGGCCTGCTGGAGGTATATATCTCTCTGGGGTGTTTGAGATAGGACCTGCTGGAGGTACCTGTCTCTCTGGGGTATTAGAGATAGGGCCTGCTGGAGGTATCTGTCTCTCTGGGGTGTTAGAGATGGGGCCTGCTGGAGATACCTGTCTCTCTGTAGTGTTTGAGATGGGGCCTGTTGGAGTTACCTGTCTCTCTGGGGTGTTTGAGATGGGCATGCTGGAGGTACCTGTCTTTTTTGGGTGTTTGAGATAGGGCCTGCTGGAGGTACTTATCTCTCTGGGGTGTTTGAGATAGGGACTGCTGGAGATATCTGTCTCTCTGGGGTGTTTGAGATAGGCACTGCTAGAGGTATCTGTCTCTCTGGTGTGTTTGAGATAGGACCTGCTCAAGGTACCTGTCTCTCTGGGGTGTTTGATTTAGGGCCTGCTGGAGGTATCTGTCTTGGGTGTTTGAGATAGGTCGTGCTGGAGGTACCTGTCTCTCTGAGGTGTTTGAAATAGGACCTGCTGGAGGTATCTGTCTCTCTTGGGTGTTTGAGATAGGGACTGCTAGAGGTACCTGTCTCTCTGGGGTGTTTCGGATAGGCACTGCTAGAGGTACCAGTCTCTGTGGTGTGTTTGAGATAGGGACTGCTGGAGGTATCTGTCTCTCTGGGGTGTTTGAGATTGGACCTGCTGGAGTATCTGTCTCTTTGGGGTGTTTGAGATAGGGCCTGCTGGAGCTACATGTCTCTCTCAGTTGTTTGAGATAGGATCTGATGGAGGTATCTGTCTCTCTGGGGTGTTTGAGCTACGGGCTGCTGGAGTTATCAGTCTCTCTGGGGTGTGTGAGATAGAGTCTGCTGGAGGTACCTGTCTCCCTGGGGAGTTTGAGATAGGGCCTGCTGGAGGTAATTGCCTCTCTGAGGTGTTTGAGATAGGGTCTGCTGGAGGTACCTCTCTCTCTGGGGTGTTTGATTTTGGGGCTTCTGGAGGTATCGGTCCATCTGGGGAGTTTGAGATAGGACCTGCTGGAGCTATCTGACTCTCTGGGGTATAAAAGGTTGGGCCTGCTGGAGGTATCTGTCTCTCTGGGGTGTTTGAGATAGTGACTGCTGGAGTTATCTGTCTCTCTGGGGTGTTTGAGATAAGGACTGCTGGAGTTAAATGTCTCACTGGAGTGTTTGAGATAGGGCCTGCTGGAGGTATCTGTCTCTCTGGGGTGTTTGAGATAAGGACTGCTGGAGTTAAATGTCTCACTGGAGTGTTTGAGATAGGGCCTGCTGGAGGTATCTGTCTCTCTGGGGTGTTTGAGATAGGACCTGCTGGAGGTACCTGTCTCTCTGGGGTGTTTGATTTAGGGCCTGTTGGAGGTATCTGTCTCTCCGGGGTGTTTGAGATAGGGCCTGCTGGAGGTACCTGTCTCTCTGGGGTGTTTGAGATAGGGCCTGCTGGAGGTAGCTGTCTCTCTTGGGTGTTTGAGATAGGTCGTGCTGGAGGTACCTGTCTCTCTGAGGTGTTTGAAATAGGACCTGCTGGAGGTATCTGTCTCTCTTGGGTGTTTGAGATAGGGACTGCTAGAGGTACCTGTCTCTCTGGGGTGTTTCGGATAGGCACTGCTAGAGGTACCAGTCTCTGTGGTGTGTTTGAGATAGGGACTGCTGGAGGTATCTGTCTCTCTGGGGTGTTTGAGATACAGGCTGCTGGAGGTACCTGTCTCTGTGGTGTGTTTGAGATGGGGACTGCTGGATATATCTGTCTCTCTGGGGTGTTTGAGATTGGACCTGCTGGAGCATCTGTCTATTTGGGGTGTTTGAGATAGGGCCTGCTGGAGCTACATGTCTCTCTCAGTTGTTTGAGATAGGATCTGATGGAGGTATCTGTCTCTCTGGGGTGTTTGAGCTACGGGCTGCTGGAGTTATCAGTCTCTCTGGGATGTGTGAGATAGAGTCTGCTGGAGGTACCTGTCTCCCTGGGGAGTTTGAGATAGGGCCTGCTGGAGGTAATTGCCTCTCTGAGGTGTTTGAGATAGGGTCTGCTGGAGGTATCTGTCTCTCTGGGGTGTTTGAGATAGTGACTGCTGGAGTTATCTGTCTCTCTGGTTTGTTTAAGATAGGGCCTGCTGGAGGTGTCTGTCTCTCTGGGGTGTTTGAGATAGTGACTGCTGGAGTTAAATGTCTCACTGGAGTGTTTGAGATAGGGCCTGCTGGAGGTATCTGTCTCTCTGGGGTGTTTGAGATAAGGACTGCTGGAGTTAAATGTCTCACTGGAGTGTTTGAGATAGGGCCTGCTGGAGGTATCTGTCTCTCTGGGGTGTTTGAGATAGGACCTGCTGGAGGTACCTGTCTCTCTGGGGTGTTTGATTTAGGGCCTGTTGGAGGTATCTGTCTCTCCGGGGTGTTTGAGATAGGGCCTGCTGGAGGTACCTGTCTCTCTGGGGTGTTTGAGATAGGGCCTGCTGGAGGTAGCTGTCTCTCTTGGGTGTTTGAGATAGGGTCTGCTGGAGTTAAATGTTTCCCTGGAGTGATTGAGATAGGGTCTACTGGAGGTACTTGTCTCTCTGTGTTGTTTGAGTTAGGGCCTCCTGGAGGTACCTGTCTCTTTGTGTTGTTTGAGATAGTTTCTGCTAGATGTACCTGTCTCTCTGGGGTGTTTCAGATAGGCACTGCTAGAGGTACCTGTCTCTGTGGTGTGTTTGAGATAGGGACTGCTGGAGGTATCTGTCTCTCTGGGGTGTTTGAGATAGTGACTGCTGGAGTTATCTGTCTCTCTGGGTTGTTTGAGATAGGGCCTGCTGGAGGTATCTGTCTCTCTGGGGTGTTTGAGATAGTGACTGCTGGAGTTATCTGTCTCTCTGGGGTGTTTGAGATAAGGACTGCTGGAGTTAAATGTCTCACTGGAGTGTTTGAGATAGGGCCTGCTGGAGGTATCTGTCTCTCTGGGGTGTTTGAGATAAGGACTGCTGGAGTTAAATGTCTCACTGGAGTGTTTGAGATAGGGCCTGCTGGAGGTATCTGTCTCTCTGGGGTGTTTGAGATAGGACCTGCTGGAGGTACCTGTCTCTCTGGGGTGTTTGATTTAGGGCCTGTTGGAGGTATCTGTCTCTCCGGGGTGTTTGAGATAGGGCCTGCTGGAGGTACCTGTCTCTCTGGGGTGTTTGAGATAGGGCCTGCTGGAGGTAGCTGTCTCTCTTGGGTGTTTGAGATAGGGTCTGCTGGAGTTAAATGTTTCCCTGGAGTGATTGAGATAGGGTCTACTGGAGGTACTTGTCTCTCTGTGTTGTTTGAGTTAGGGCCTCCTGGAGGTACCTGTCTCTTTGTGTTGTTTGAGATAGGGACTGCTAGATGTACCTGTCTCTCTGGGGTGTTTCAGATAGGCACTGCTAGAGGTACCTGTCTCTGTGGTGTGTTTGAGATAGGGACTGCTGGAGGTATCTGTCTCTCTGGGGTGTTTGAGATAGTGACTGCTGGAGTTATCTGTCTCTCTGGGTTGTTTGAGATAGGGCCTGCTGGAGGTATCTGTCTCTCTGGGGTGTTTGAGATAGTGACTGCTGGAGTTATCTGTCTCTCTGGGGTGTTTGAGATAAGGACTGCTGGAGTTAAATGTCTCACTGGAGTGTTTGAGATAGGGCCTGCTGGAGGTATCTGTCTCTCTGGGGTGTTTGAGATAAGGACTGCTGGAGTTAAATGTCTCACTGGAGTGTTTGAGATAGGGCCTGCTGGAGGTATCTGTCTCTCTGGGGTGTTTGAGTTTGGACCTGCTGGAGGTATCTGTCTCTCTGGGGTGTTTGATTTAGGGCCTGTTGGAGGTATCTGTCTCTCCGGGGTATTTGAGATAGGGCCTGCTGGAGGTACCTGTCTCTCTGGGGTGTTTGAGATAGGGCCTGCTGGAGGTAGCTGTCTCTCTTGGGTGTTTGAGATAGGGTCTGCTGGAGTTAAATGTTTCCCTGGAGTGATTGAGATAGGGTCTACTGGAGGTACTTGTCTCTCTGTGTTGTTTGAGTTAGGGCCTCCTGGAGGTACATGTCTCTTTGTGTTGTTCGAGATAGGGACTGCTAGATGTACCTGTCTCTCTGGGGTGTTTCAGATAGGCACTGCTAGAGGTACCTGTCTCTGTGGTGTGTTTGAGATAGGGACTGCTGGAGGTATCTGTCTCTCTGGGGTGTTTGAGATAGTGACTGCTGGAGGTATCTGTCTCTCTGAGGTGATTGAGATAGGGACTGCTGGAGGTATCTGTCTCTCCGGCGTGTTTGAGCTACTGGCTGCTGGAGGTACCTGCGCCTCTGGGTTGTTTGAGATTGTGCCTACTGGAGGTATCTTTCTCACTTGGGTGTTTAATATTGGGCCTGCTTGAGGTACCTGTCTCTATGGGCTGTTTGAGATAGGGCGTGCTTGAGGTACCTGTCTCTATGGGCTGTTTGAGATAGGGCGTGCTGGAGGTACCTGTCTCTCTGGGGTGTTTGAGATTGTGCCTGCTGGAGGTACCTTTCTCTCTGGGTTGTTTGAGATGGGGTCTGCTGGAGCTACATGTCTCTCTGGGTTGTTTGAGATAGCGCCTGCTGGAGGTATCTGTCTGTCTGGGGTGTTTGAGATAGGGACTGCTGGAGGTATCTGTCTCTCTGGGGTGTTTGAAAAAAGAGCCTGCTGGAGGTATCTGATTCTCTGGGGTGTTTGAGATTGTGCCTAATGGAGGTATCTGTGTCTCTGGGCTGCAGGATGCTAGAGGTACCTGTCTATCTGGGGTGTTTGAGATTGTGCCTGCTAGAGGTATCTGTCTTTCTGGGGTGTATGAGATAGGACCTGCTGGAGGTATCTTATTCTCTTGGGTGTTTGAGATTGGGCCTGCTGGAGGAACCAGTCTCTCTGGGGTGTTTGAGATTGTGCCTACTGGAGGTATCTGTGTCTCTGGGCTACGGGATGCCAGAGGTACCTGTCTATCTGGGGTGTTTGAGATTGTGCCTGCTGGAGTTATCTGTCTCTCTGGGTTGTTTGAGATAGGGCCTGCTGGAGTTATCTGTCTCTCTGGGGTGTTTGAGATAAGGACTGCTGGAGTTAAATGTCTCACTGGAGTGTTTATGATAGGGCCTGCTGGAGGTATCTGTCGCTCGGGGGTGTTTGAGATAAGGACTGCTGGAGGTATCTGTCTCTCTGGGGTGTTTGAGATAGGACCTGCTGGAGGTACCTGTCTCTCTGGGGTGTTTGATTTAGGGCCTGTTGGAGGTATCTGTCTCTCTGGGGTGTTTGAGATGGGGCCTGCTGGAGGTAGCTGTCTCTCTGAGGTGTTTGAGATGGGGCCTGCTGGAGGTATCTGTCTCTCTGGGGTGTTTGAGATAGGTCCTGCTGGAGGTATCTGTCTCTCTGGCGTGTTTGAGATAGGAACTGCTGGAGGTATCTGTCTCTCTGGGCTGTTTGAGATAGGGCCTGCTGGAGGTATCTGTCTCTCTGGGGCGTTTGAGATTGGGCCTGCTGGAGGTATCTGTCTCTCTGGGGTGTTTGAGATAGGACCTGCTGGAGGTATCTGTTTCTCTTAGGTGTTTGAGATAGGGCCTGCTGGAGGTATCTGTCTCTCTGGCGTGTTTGGGATAGGGCCTGCTGGAGGTATCTGTCTCTCTGGGGTATTAGAGATAGGGCCTGCTGGAGGTATCTGTCTCTCTGGGGTGTTAGAGATGGGGCCTGCTGGAGGTACCTGTCTCTCTGTAGTGTTTGAGATGGGGCCTGTTGGAGTTACCTGTCTCTCTGGGGTGTTTGAGATGGGCATGCTGGAGGTACCTGTCTTTTTTGGGTGTTTGAGATAGGGCCTGCTGGAGGTACTTGTCTCTCTGGGGTGTTTGAGATAGGGACTGCTGGAGATATCTGTCTCTCTGGGGTGTTTGAGATAGGCACTGCTAGAGGTACCTGTCTCTCTGGGGTGTTTGAGATAGGCACTGCTAGAGGTATCTGTCTCTCTGGTGTGTTTGACATAGGACCTGCTCAAGGTACCTGTCTCTCTGGGGTGTTTGATTTAGGGCCTGCTGGAGGTATCTGTCTTGGGTGTTTGAGATAGGTCCTGCTGGAGGTACCTGTCTCTCTGAGGTGTTTGAAATAGGACCTGCTGGAGGTATCTGTCTCTCTTGGGTGTTTGAGATAGGGCCTGCTGGAGATATCTGTCTCTCTTGGGTGTTTGAGATAGGGACTGCTAGAGGTACCTGTCTCTCTGGGGTGTTTCGGATAGGCACTGCTAGAGGTACCAGTCTCTGTGGT
Source organism: Carcharodon carcharias (assembly GCF_017639515.1). Lineage (NCBI taxonomy): Eukaryota > Metazoa > Chordata > Chondrichthyes > Lamniformes > Lamnidae > Carcharodon > Carcharodon carcharias. The sequence continues at coordinate 260,021 of NW_024470678.1, forward strand.
GTGTTTGAGATAGGGACTGCTGGAGGTATCTGTCTCTCTGGGGTGTTTGAGATTCAGGCTGCTGGAGGTACCTGTCTCTGTGGTGTGTTTGAGATGGGGACTGCTGGAGATACCTGTCTCTCTGGGGTGTTTGAGATTGGACCTGCTGGAGTATCTGTCTCTTTGGGGTGTTTGAGATAGGGCCTGCTGGAGTTACATGTCTCTCTCAGTTGTTTGAGATAGGATCTGATGGAGGTATCTGTCTCTCTGGGGTGTTTGAGCTATGGGCTGCTGGAGTTATCAGTCTCTCTGGGGTGTGTGAGATAGAGTCTGCTGGAGGTACCTGTCTCCCTGGGGAGTTTGAGATAGGGCCTGCTGGAGGTAATTGCCTCTCTGAGGTGTTTGAGATAGGGTCTGCTGGAGGTACCTCTCTCTCTGGGGTGTTTGATTTTGGGGCTCCTGGAGGTATCAGTCCATCTGGGGAGTTTGAGATAGGACCTGCTGGAGCTATCTGACTCTCTGGGGTATAAAAGGTTGGGCCTGCTGGAGGTATCTGTCTCTCTGGGGTGTTTGAGATAGTGACTGCTGGAGTTATCTGTCTCTCTGGTTTGTTTGAGATAGGGCCTGCTGGAGGTGTCTGTCTCTCTGGGGTGTTTGAGATAGTGACTGCTGGAGTTATCTGTCTCTCTGGGGTGTTTGAGATAATGACTGCTGGAGTTAAATGTCTCACTGGAGTTTTTGAGATAGGGCCTGTTGGAGGTATCTGTCTCTCTGGGGTGTTTGAGATAGGACCTGCTGGAGGTACCTGTCTCTCTGGGGTGTTTGATTTAGGGCCTGCTGGAGGTATCTGTCTCTCTGGGGTGTTTGAGATAGGCCCTGCTGGAGGTATCTGTCTCTCTAGCGTGTTTGAGATAGGTCCTGCTGGAGGTATCTGTCTCTCTGGGGTGTTTGAGATAGGAACTGCTGGAGGTATCTGTCTCTCTGGGCTGTTTGAGATAGGGCCTGCTGGAGGTATCTGCCTCTCTGGGGTGTTTGAGATAGGGCCTGCTGGAAGTATCTGTCTCTCTGGGGTGTTTGAGATAGGGCCTGCTGGAGGTATATGTCTCTCTGGGGTGTTTGAGATAGGTCCTGCTGGAGGTATCAGTCTCTCTGGGGTGTTTAATATTGGGCCTGCTGGAGGTATCTGCCTCTCTGGGGTGTTTGATTTAGGGCCTGCTGGAGGTATCTGACTCTCTGGAGTGTTTGAGATAGGGACTCCTGGAGGTACCTGTCTTTCTGGGGTGTTTGAGATAGGGACTGCTGGAGGAATCTGTCTCTCTGGGATGTTTGAGATAGGACCTGCTGGAGGTATCTGACTCTCTGGCATGTTTGAGATAGGGGCTGCTGGAGGTCATTCTCAATCTGTGGTGTATGATGTGGCGCCTGCTTGAGTTACCTTTCTCGTTGGTGTGTTTGAATTACGGCCTGCTGGTGGTACCTGTCTCTCTGGGGTATTAGGGATAGGGCCCGCTGGAGGTATCTGTCTCTCTGAGGTATTTCTGATAGAGCCCGCTGGAGGTACCTGTCTCTCTGGGGTGTTTGAGATAGGGCCTGCTGGAAGTACCTGTCTCTCTGGGGTATTAGGGATAGGGCCTGCTGGAGGAATCTGGCTCTCTGGGGTGTTTGAGATATGGCCTGCTAGAGGTATCTGTCTCTCTCGGTTGTTTGAGATATGGCCTGCTGGAGGTATCTGTCTCTCTGGGGTGTTTGATAAAGGGCCTGCTGGAGTTAAATGTCTCACTGGAGTGTTTGAGATAGGGCCTGCTGGAGGTACCTGTCTCTCTGGGGTGTTTGAGATAGGGCCTGCTGGAGGTATCTGTCCCTCTGGGCTGTTTGAGATAGGACCTGCTCGAGGTACCTGTCTCTCTGGGGTGTTTGATTTAGGGCCTGCTGGAGGTATCTGTCTCTCTTGGGTGTTTGAGATAGGGACTGCTAGGGGTACCTGTCTCTCTGGGGTGTTTCAGATAGGCACTGCTAGAGGTACCTGTCACTGTGGTGTGTTTGAGATAGGGACTGCTGGAGGTATCTGTCTCTCTGGGGTGTTTGAGATTCAGGCTGCTGGAGGTACCTGTCTTGGGTGTTTGAGATAGGTCCTGCTGGAGGTACCTGTCTCTCTGAGGTGTTTGAAATAGGACCTGCTGGAGGTATCTGTCTCTCTTGGGTGTTTGAGATAGGGCCTGCTGGAGATATCTGTCTCTCTTGGGTGTTTGAGATAGGGACTGCTAGAGGTACCTGTCTCTCTGGGGTGTTTCGGATAGGCACTGCTAGAGGTACCAGTCTCTGTGGTGTGTTTGAGATAGGGACTGCTGGAGGTATCTGTCTCTCTGGGGTGTTTGAGATTGAGGCTGCTGGAAGTGTTTGTCTCCATGGATACTTTGAGATAGAACAAGTGGATGTATGTGTCTCTCTGTGGAGTTTGAGATAGCGCCTGCTGGAGGTGCCTATCTCTCTTGGGTGTTTGAGATAGGGCCTGCTGGAGGTATCTGTCTCTCTTGGGTGTTTGAGATAGGGCCTGCTGGAGATATCTGTCTCTCTTGGGTGTTTCAGATAGGCACTGCTAGAGGTACCTGTCTCTGTGGTGTGTTTGAGATAGGGACTGCTGGAGGTATCTGTCTCTCTGGGGTGTTTGAGATTCAGGCTGCTGGAGGTACCTGTCTTGGGTGTTTGAGATAGGTCCTGCTGGAGGTACCTGTCTCTCTGAGGTGTTTGAAATAGGACCTGCTGGAGGTATCTGTCTCTCTTGGGTGTTTGAGATAGGGCCTGCTGGAGATATCTGTCTCTCTTGGGTGTTTGAGATAGGGACTGCTAGAGGTATCTGTCTCTCTGGGGTGTTTCGGATAGGCACTGCTAGAGGTACCAGTCTCTGTGGTGTGTTTGAGATAGGGACTGCTGGAGGTATCTGTCTCTCTGGGGTGTTTGAGATTGAGGCTGCTGGAAGTGTTTGTCTCCATGGATAGTTTGAGATAGAACAAGTGGATGTATGTGTCTCTCTGTGGAGTTTGAGATAGCGCCTGCTGGAGGTGCCTATCTCTCTTGGGTGTTTGAGATAGGGCCTGCTGGAGATATCTGTCTCTCTGGGGTGTTTGAGATAGGGCCTGCTGTCGGTACCCATCTCTCTGGGGTGTTTGATATTGGACCTGCAGGAGGTACCTGTATCTCTGGGGTATTTGAGACAGGGCTTGCTGAAGGTACCTGTCTCTCTGGTGTGTTTGAGATATGGCCTGCTTGAGGTTTCTCTCTCTCTGGGGTGTTTGAGGTAGGGCCTGCTGGAGGTAATTGCCTCTCTGGTGTGTTTGTGGTAGCGCCTTCTGGAGTTAAATGTCTCTCTGGGATGTTTGAGATAGGGCCTGCTGGAGGTACCTGTCTCTCTGGTGTGTTTGTGGTAGCGCCTTCTGGAGTTAAATGTCTCTCTGGGATGTTTGAGATAGGGCCTGCTGGAGGTACCTGTCTCTCTGGGGTGTTTGAGATAGGTCCTGCTGGAGGTATCTGTCTCTCTAGGTTGTTTGAGATAGGGCCTGCTGGAAGTACCTGTCTTTCTAGGTTGTTTGATATTGGGCCTGCTGGAGATATCTGTCTCTCTGGGGTGTTTGAGATAGGGCCTGCTGGAGGTACCTGTCTCTCTGGGGTGTTTGAGATTGTGCCTACTGGAGGTACCTGTCCATCTGGTGTGTTTGATATTGGACCTGCAGTAGGTAACTATCTCTCTGGGTTATTTGAGACAGGGCTTCCTGGAGGTACCTGTCTCTCTGGCGTGTTTGAAATATGCCAGCTGCAGGTAGCTGTCTCCTTGGGGTGTTTGCGATAGGGCCCGCTGGAGGTAACTGTCTCTCTGGGGTGTTTGAGATTGGGCCTGCTGGAGGTATCTGTCTCTCTGGGGAGTTTGAGATAGGACCTGCTAGAGGTAATTGCCTCTCTGAGGTGTTTGAGATAGGTTCTGCTGGAGCTACCTCTCTCTCTGGGTTGTTTGAGATAGGGTCTGCTGGAGTGATCTGTCTCTCTGTGGTGTTGGAGATAGGGTCTGCTGGAGGTTCCTGTCACTCTAGGTTGTTTGATATTGGGCCAGCTGGAGGTATCTGACTCTCTGGCGTGTTTGAGCTATGGGCTGCTAGGGTATCTGTCTCTCTGGGGTGTTTGAGATTGTGCCTACTGGAGGTACCTGTCCATCTGGTGTGTTTCTGATAGAGCCTGCTGGAGTTAAATGTTTCTGTGGGGTGTTTAAGATAGGGCCTGCTAGCGTTAAATGTCTCTCTGGGGTGTTTGAGATAGGGCCTGCTGGAGGTACCTGTCTCTCTGGAATGTTTGATATTGGACCTGCAGGAGGTACATCTCTGTGTTATTTGAGACAGGGCTTGCTGGAGGTACCTGTCACTCTCACGTGTTTGAGATATCGACAGCTGCAGGTAGCTGTCTCCTTGGGGTGTTTGCGATAGGGCCCGCTGGAGGTAATTGCATCTCTGAGGTGTTTGAGATAGTGTCTCTTGGAGCTACCGCTCTCTCTTGGTTGTTTGAGATAGGGTCTGCTGGAGATATCTGTCCATCTGGTGTGTTTCTGATAGAGTCTGCTGTATTTAAATGTCTCTCTGGTGTGTTTGAGATAGGCCCTGCTGGAGGTACCTGTCTCTCAGGTGTGTTTGAGATATGGCCTGCTGGAGGTAGCTCTCTCTCTGGGGTATTAGAGATAGGTCCTGCTGGAGGATCCTGACTCTCTGGGGTGTTTGCAATAGGGCCTGCTTGCGTTTTCTGCCTCTCTGGGGTGTTTGAGATAGGGCCTGCTGGAGGTATCTGTCTCTCTGGGGTGTTTGACATAGGGCCTGCTGGAGGTACCTGTTTCTCCGGGGTGTTTGAGATAGGGCCTGCTGGAGGTATTTGTCTCTATGTTGTGTTTGAGATAGGGCCTGCTGATGGTACCAGTCTCTTGGTGGTGTTTGATATTGAGCCTGCTGGAGGTACCTATTTCTATGTGGTGTTTGAGATGGGGCCTGCTGGAAGTATTTGTCACCCTGGGGAGTTTGAGATAGAACCTGCTGGAGGTATCTGTCTTTCTTGGGTGTTTGAGATAGGGCCTGCTGGAGTTATCTCTCCCGCCGGAGTGTTTGAGTTAAGGCCTGATGGAGATGCTTGTCTATCTGGGGTATTAGAGATAGAGCCTGCTGGAGATATCTCTATCTCTGGGGTGTTTGTGATAGGGCCTGCTGGATGTACCTGTCTCTCTGGTGTGTTTTAAATAGGGCCTGATGGACGTAACTTTCTCCCTGGGATGTTTCGATAGGGCCTTCTGGAGGTACCTGTGTCTCTGCAGTATTACAGATAGGGCCTGCTGGAGGTTCATGTACCTCTGGGGTGTTTGAGATAGGGCCTGCTGGAGGTTCATGTACCTCTGGGATGTTTGAGATAGGGACTGCTGGAGGTATCTGTCTCTCTGGGGTGTTTGAAATGGGACCTGCTGGAGGTATCTCACTCTCTGGGGTGTTTGGGACAGGGCCTGCTGGAGGTATCTGTCTCTCTGGGGTATTAGAGATAGGGCATGCTGGAGGTATCTTCTCTCTGTGCTGTTTGAGATCGGGCCTGCGGGAGGTATCTGTCTCTCTGGGGTGTTTTATATAGGGCCTGCTGGAGGAATCTGTCTCTCTGGGGTATTAGAGTTAGGGCCTGCTGGAGGTACCTGTCTCTCTGGGGTACTAGCGATAGGGCCTGCTGGAGGTATCTGTCTCTCTGGGGTATTAGAGTTAGGGCCTGCTGGAGGTATCTGTCTCTCGAGGGTGTTTGAGATAGGGCCTGCTCGAGGTACTGGTATCTCTGAGTTGTTTGAGATAGGGCCTGCTGGAGGTACATGTCCCTCTGGGGTGTTTGAGATAGGGCCTGTTGGAGGTATCTCTCTCCCTGGGGCGTATGAGATAGGGTTTGCTGGAGGTATCTGTCTCTTAGGTGTGTTTGAGATAGGGCCTGCTGGAGGTACCTGTCTCTCTGGGGTGTTTGAGATAGCGCCTGCTGGAGGTATCTGTCTCTCTGGGGTGTTTGAGATAGGGACTGCTGGAGGTATCTGTCTCTCTGGGGTATTAGAGATAGGGCCTGCTGGAGATATCTGTCTCTCTGGGGTATTAGAGATAGGGCCTGCTGGAGGTATCTGTCTCTCTGGCGTGTTTGAGATAGGGCCTGCTGGAGGTATCTGTCTCTCTGGGGTATTAGAGATAGGGCCTGTTGGAGGTACCTGTCTCTCTGGGGTATTAGAGATAGGGCCTGCTGGAGGTAACAGTATCTCTAGGGTGTTTAAGATAGGGCCTGCTGGAGGTATCTGTCTCTCTGAGGTGTTTGAGTTAGGGCCTGCTGGAGGTACCTTTCTCTCTGGGTTGTTTGAGATAGAGCCTGCTGGAGGTATCTGTCTCTCTGGGGTGTTTGAGATAGGAACTGCTGGAGGTATCTGTCTCTCTGGGGTGTTTGAGATAGGGCCTGCTGGAGGTATCTGTCTCTCTGGGGTGTTTGAGATAGGAACTGCTGGAGGTATCTGTCTCTCTGGAGTGTTTGAGATAGGGCCTGCTGGAGGTATCTGTCTCTCTGGGGTGTTTGAGATAGGGCCTGCTGGAGGTACCTGTCCCTTTGGGGTGTTTGAGATAGGTCCTGCTGGAGGTATCTGTCTTTCTGGGGTGTTTCGGATAGGGCCTGCTGGAGGTACCTGTCTCTCTGGGGTGTTTGAGATAGGGCCTGCTGGAGGTATCTGTATCCCTGGGGTGTTTGAGAAAGGAACTGCTGGAGGTTTCTGTATCCCTGGTGTGTTTTAAATAGGGCCTGATGAACGTAACTTTCTCCCTGGGGTGTTTCAGATAGGGCTTTCCGGAGGTACCTGTGTCTCTGCAGTATTACAGATAGGGCCTGCTGGAGGTTCATGTCCCTCTGGGATGTTTGAGATAAGGCCTGCTGCTAGTATCTGTGTCTCTGGGGTGTTTGAAATGGGACCTGCTGGAGGTATCTCACTCTCTGGGGTGTTTGAGATAGGGCCTGCTGGAGGTATCTGTCTCTCTGGGGTGTTTGAGATAGGGCCTGCTGGAGGTACCTGTTTCCCTGGGGTATTACAGGTAGGGCATGCTGGAGGTATCTTCTCTCTGTGCTGTTTGAGATCGGGCCGGCTGGAGATATCTGCATCTCTGGGGTGTTTTATATAGGGCCTGCTGGAGGTATGTGTCTCTCCGGGGTGTTTGAGATAGGGCCTGCTGGAGGTACCTGTCTCTCGGGGGTGTTTGAGATAGGGCCTGCTGGAGGTACCTGTCTCTCTCGGGTGTTTGAGATAGGGCCTGCTGGAATTCTGTGGTTGGGTGTTTGAGAGGGGCTGCTGGAATTCTCTGGTTCGGGATGTTTGAGAGGGGCTGCTGGAATTCTCTGGTTCGGGTTGTTTGAGAGGGGCTGCTAGAATCTCTGGTTCGGGATGTTTGAGACGGGCTGCTGGAATTCTCTGGTTGGGGGTGTTTGAGAGGGGCTGCTGGAATCTCTGGTTGGGGGTGTTTGAGAGGGGCTGCTGCAATTCCCTGGTTGGGGGTGTTTGAGCCGGGCTGCTGGAATTCTCTGGTAGGTGATGTTTGGGAGGGGCTGCTGGAATTCTCTTGTTGGGGGTGTTTGAGAGGGGCTGCATAATTCTCTGGTTGGGGGTGTTTGAGAGGGGCTGCTGGAATTCGCTGGTTTGGTGTGTTTGAGAGGGTCTGCTGGAATTCTCTTGTTGGGGGTGTTTGAGAGGGGCTGCTGGAATTCTCTGGTTGCGGGTGTTTGAGAGGGGCTGCTGGAATTCTCAGGTTGGGGGTGTTTGAGAGGGGCTGCTGGAATTCTCTTGTTGGGGGTGTTTGAGAGGGGCTGCATAATTCTCTGGTTGGGGGTGTTTGAGAGGGGCTGCTGGAATTCTCTGGTTGGGGATGTTTGAGAGGGGCTGCTGGAATTCTCTCGTTCGGTGTCTTTGAGAGGGGCTGCTGGAATTCTCTGGTCTTGGGTGTTTGGGAGGGGCTGCTGGAATTCTCTGGTCTTGGGTGTTTGGGAGGGGCTGCTGGAATTCTGTGGTTGGGGGTGTTTGAGAGGGGCTGCTGGAATTCTGTGGTTGGGAGTGTTTGAGAGGGGATGTTGGAATTCTCTGGTGGGGGTGTTTGAGAGGGGCTGCTGGAATTCTCCGGTTGGGTGTGTTTGAGAGGGGATGCAGGAATTCTCTGGTTGGGGGTGTTTGAGAGGGGCTGCTGGAATTCTCTGGTGAGGGGTGTTTGAGAGGGGCTGCTGGAATTCTCTGGTTGGGGGTGTTTGAGAGGGGCTGCTAGAATTCTCTGGTTGGGCGTGTTTGAGTGGGGCTGCTGGAATTCTCTGGTTGCGGGTGTTTGAGAAGGGCGGCTGGAATTCTCTGGTTGGGTGTGTTTGAGAGGGGCTGCTGGAATTCTCTGTTTGGGGGTGTTTGAGAGGGGCTGCTGGAATTCTCTGGTTGGGGGTGTTTGAGAGGGGCTGCTGGAATTCTCTGCTGGGGATGTTTGAGAGGGGCTGCTTGAATTCCCTGGTTGGGGGTTTTTGAGAGGGGCTGCTGGAATTCTCTAGTTGGGGTTGTTTGAGAGGTGATGCTGGAACTCTCTGGTTGGGGGTGTTTGAGAGGGGCTGCTGGAATTCTCTAGTTGGGGGTGTTTGAGAGGGGCTGCTGGAATTCTGTGGTTGGGGGTGTTTGCGAGGGGCTGCTGGAATTCTCTGGTTGGGGATGTTTGAGAGGGGCTGCTTGAATTCCCTGGTTGGGGGTGTTTGAGAGGGGCTGCTGGAATTCTCTTGTTGGGGGTGTTTGAGAGGGGCTGCTGGAATTCTCTGGTTGGGGGAGTTTGTGAGGGGCTGCTGGAATTCTCTGGTTGGGGTTGTTTGAGAGGGGCTGCTGGAATTCTCTGGTTGGGGGTGTTTGAGAGGGGCTGCTGGAATTCTCTGGTTGGGGGTGTTTGAGAGGGGCTGCTGGAATTCTCTGGTTGGGGGTGTTTGAGAGGGGCTGCTTGAATTGCCTGGTCGGGGGTTTTTGAGAGGGGCTGCTGGAATTCTTTGGTTGGGGGTGTTTGAGAGGGGCTGCTGGAATTCTCTGGTTTGGGGTGTTTGAGAGGGGCTGCTGGAATTCTCTGGTTGGGGGTGTTTGAGAGGGGCTGCAGGAATTCTCTGGTTGGGGGTGTTTGAGAGGGGCTGCTGGAATTCTCTGGTTGGGGGTGTTTGAGAGGTGCAGCTGGAATTCTCAGGTTGGGGATGTTTGAGAGGGGCTGCTGGAATTCTCTGGATACGGGTGTTTGAGAGGGGCTGCTGGAATTCTCTGGTTGGGGGTGTTTGAGAGGGGCTGCTGGAATTCTCTGGTTGGGGGTGTTTGAGAGGGGCTGCTGGAATTCTCTGGTTGGGCGTGTTTGAGTGGGGCTGCTGGAATTCTCTGGTTGGGGGTGTTTGAGAGGGGCTGCTGGAATTCTCTGGTTGGGGATGTTTGAGAGGGGCTGCTGGAATTCTCTGGATACGGGTGTTTGAGAGGGGCTGCTGGAATTCTCTGGCTGGCGGTGTTTGAGTGTGGCTGCTGGAATTCGCTGGTTTGGTGTGTTGAGAGGGGCTGCTGGTAAATTCTCTGGTTGGGGGTGTTTGAGAGGGGCTGCTGGAATTCTCTGGTTGGGGGTGTTTGAGAGGGGCTGCTGGAATTCTCTTGTTGGGGGTGTTTGAGAGGGGCTGCTGGAATTCTCTGGTTGGGGGTGTTTGAGAGGAGCTGCTGGAATTCTCTAGTTGGGGTTGTTTGAGAGGGGCTGCTGGAATTCTCTGGTTGGGGATGTTTGCGAGGGGCTGCTGGAATTCTCTGTTTGGGGATGTTTGAGAGGGGCTGCTGGAATTCTCTGGTTGGGGGTGTTTGAGAGGGGCTGCTGGAATTCTCTTGTTGGGGGTGTTTGAGAGGGGCTGCTGGAATTCTCTGTTGGGGGAGTTTGTGAGGGGCTGCTGGAATTCTCTGGTTGGGGTTGTTTGAGAGGGGCTGCTGGAATTCTCTGGTTGGGGGTGTTTGTGAGGGGCTGCTGGAATTCTCTGGTTGGGGTTGTTTGAGAGGGGCTGCTGGAATTCTCTGGTTGGGGGTGTTTGAGAGGGGCTGCTGGAATTCTCTGGTTGGGGGTGTTTGAGAGGGGCTGCTGGAATTCTCTGGTTGGGGGTATTTGAGAGGGGCTGCTGGAATTCTCTGGTTGGGGATGTTTGAGAGGGGCTGCTGGAATTCTCTGGTTGGGGGTTTTTGAGAGGGGCTGCTGGAATTCTCTGGTTGGGGGTATTTGAGAGGGGCTGCTGGAATTCTCTGGTTGGGGGTGTTTGAGAAGGGCTGCTGGAATTCTCTGGTTGGTGGTGTTTGAAAGAATTCTGAGGGAGGGAATATATCTGCACGTGCAGAGAGCCAGATTAATCAGGGAGTCAGTGTGGATTTGTTGAGGGAAAGTCGTGTGAGACGAATTTGAATGAATTTTTTGAGGAGGTAACCAGCAGTGTTGATGAGGGGTTATGCATTTGATGTGGTCTACATGGGCTTTAGCAAGGCTTTTGATAAGTTCCCTCATGGTAGACTGGTCAGGAAATTAAGAGCCCAAGGGATCCAAGGCAAAGTGGCATGTCGGATCCAAAATTGGCTGAGAGGCAGAAAGCAGAAGGCAATGATAGAGGGATGTCTCTGTAAATGGAAGTCTGTTTCCAGAGGGGTTCTGCAGGGTTCAGTGCCGGGCCATTGCTGTTTGTGGTATACATAAAGGATTTGGATCTAAATATAGGGGATATAATCAAGAAGTTTGCGGGTGACACGGAAATTGGTAGGTGGTAAATAGTGATGAAGACAGCAGTAAAATGCAGGAGGATATGCAGTGGACTGGTCAGGTGGGCAGAGCAGTGACAAATACAATTCAAACAGTAAAAGTGTGAGGTGATGCACTTGGGGAGGGCTAAGAAGGTAAGGGATTACAATATAATTGGCAGGCGCCTGGAAATTACTGAGCCTCAGAGGGTCCTGAGTGTGCATATCCACAGATCCTGAAGGTAGCAGGGTAGGTGTGTAAGGGGGCTAAGAAGGCGTATGAGATACTTGCCTTTATTAGCTGTGGGATAGAATACAAGAGCAGGGTGGTTGTGCTGGAGCTGTATAAAACACTGGTTAGGACACAACTGGAGTACTGTGTGCAGTTGTGGTCACTGCATTATAGGGAAGATGTGATTGTAGTGGAGGGGGTGCAGAGGAGATTCACCAGGATGCTGCCTGGGGTGGAGGGTCTGAGCTGGGTTTGTTTCCCTTGGAGCAGGGATGGTTGAGAGGGGATCTGATAGAGGTGTATCAGATTATGAGGGTCAGAGAAAGGGTGAATAGGAAGTTATTATTTCCTCCTCTAGTAGAGGGGTCAGTAACCAGGGGGCATAGATTTAAGGTAAGAGGTAGAAGGATAAGTGGGGAGTTGAGGAGAAGCTTTTTCACCCAGAGGGTGCTGGGACTCTGGAACTCACTGCCTGAAAGGGTGCATGAGTCAGAAACTCTCGTAACATTTAAGAAGTATTTAAATATTCGCTTGAATCGCCATAGCCAGCTGGAGGTCTCTGTCTGGGTGTGGTTTTGAGGCTGGCGCCTGCTAGAGGCCTCTGTCTGGGTGGGGTTTTGAGGCTGGGCCCTGCTGGAGGTATCTGTCTGGGTTGGTTTTTAGCTGGGCCCTGCTGGAGGTCTCTGTCTGGGTGGGGTTTTCAGCTGGGCCCTGCTGGCGGCCTCTGTCTGGGTGGGGTTTTTAGTTGGGTCCTGCTAGAGGCCTCTGTCTGGGTTGGTTTTTAGTTGGGTCCTGCTAGAGGCCTCTGTCTGGGTTGGTTTTTAGTTGGGTCCTGCTAGAGGCCTCTGTCTGGGTTGGTTTTTAGCTGGGCCCTGCTGGAGGTCTCTGTCTGGGTGGGGTTTTTAGTTGGGTCCTGCTAGAGGCCTCTGTCTGGGTTGGTTTTTAGCTGGGCCCTGCTGGAGGTCTCTGTCTGGGTGGGGTTTTCAGCTGGGCCCTGCTAGAGGCCTCTGTCTGGGTTGGTTTTTAGCTGGGCCCTGTTGGAGGCCTCTGTCCAGGTGGGGTTTTTAGCTGGGGCCTGCTGGAGGCCTCTGTCTGGGTGGGGTTTTTAGCTGGGCCCTGCTGGAGGCCTCTGTCTGGGTGGGGTTTTTAGCTGGGCCCTGCTGGAGGCCTCTGTCTGGGTTGGTTTTTAGCTGGACCTGCTGGAGGTCTCTGTCTGGGTGGGGTTTTCAGCTGGGCCCTGCTGGCGGCCTCTGTCTGGATGGGGTTTTTAGCTGGGCCCTGCTGGAGGCCTCTGTCTGGGTTGGTTTTTAGCTGGGCCCTGCTGGAGGCCTCTGTCTGGGTGGGGATTTTAGCTGGGCCCTGCTGGAGGCTTCTGTCTGGGTGGGGTTTTTAGTGGGCCCTGCTGGAGGCTTCTGTCTGGGTGGGGTTTTTAGCTGTGCCCTGCTGGAGGTCTCTGTCTGGGTGGGTTTTGAGGCTGGGCCCTGCTGGAGGCCTCTGTCTGGGTGTGGTTTTGAGGCTGGGGCCTGCTGGAGGCCTCTGTCTGGGTGGGGTTTTCAGCTGGGCCCTGCTGGAGGCTTCTGTCTGGTTGGGGTTTTGAGGCTGGGGCCAGCTGGAGGTCTCTGTCTGGGTGGGTTTTTGAGGCTGGGGCCTGCTGGAGGTCTCTGTCTGGGTGGGGTTTTTAGCTGGGGCCAGCTGGAGGTCTCTGTCTGGGTGGGGTTTTTAGCTGGGCCCTGCTGGAGGCCTCTGTCTGGGTGGGGTTTTCAGCTGGGCTCTGCTGGAGGCCCCTGTCTGGGTGGGGTTTTTAGCTGGGGCCAGCTGGAGGTCTCTGTCTGGGTGGGGTTTTGAGGCTCTGCCCTGCTGGAGGCCTCTGTCTGGGTTGGGTTTTTAGCTGGGCCCTGCTGGAGGCCTCTGTCTGGGTTGGGTTTTTAGCTGGGCCCTGCTGGAGGCCTCTGTCTGGGTGGGGTTTTTAGCTGGGCCCTGCTGGAGGCCTCTGTCTGGGTGGGGTTTTTAGCTGGGCCCTACTGGAGGTCTCTGTCTGGGTGTGGTTTTGAGGCTGGTGCCTGCTAGAGGCATCTGTCTGGGTTGGGTTTTCAGCTGGGCCCTGCAGGAGGCCTCTGTCTGGGTGGGTTTTTAGCTGGGCCCTGCTGGAGGCCTCTGACTGGGTGGGGTTTTGAGGCTGGGGCCTGCTGGAGGCCTCTGTCTGGGTGGGGTTTTCAGCTGGGCCCTGCTGGAGGCCTCTGTCTGGGTGGGGTTTTGAGGCTGGGCCCTGCTGGAGGCCTCTGTCTCTTTGGGGTTTTGAGGCTGGGGCCTGCTGCAGGTATCTGTCTGGGTGGGGTTTTCAGCTGGGCCCTGCTGGAGGCCTGTCTGGGTGGGGTTTTTAGCTGGGCCCTGCTGGAGGCCTCGGTCTGGTTGGGGTTTTGAGGCTGGGGCCTGCTGGAGGTCTCTGTCTATGTGGGGTTTTGAGGCTGGGCCCTGCTGGAGGTCTCTGTCTGGGTGGGGTTATGAGGCTAGGTGCCTACTGGAGGTCTCTGTCTGGGTGGGGTTTTTAGCTGGGCCCTGCTGGAGGCCTCTGTCTGGGTGGGGTTTTTAGCTGGGCCCTGCTGGAGGCCTCTGTCTGGGTGGGGTTTTTAGCTGGGCCCTGCTGGAGGTCTCTGTCTGGGTGGGGTTTTGAGGCTGGGGCCCTGCTGGAGGTATCTGTCTGGGTGGGGTCTTCATCTGGGCCCTGCTGGAGGTCTCTGTCTGGGTGGGGTTTTGAGGCTGGGGCCTGCTGGAGCCCTCTGTCTGGGTGGGGATTTTAGCTGGGCCATGCTGGAGGCCTCTGTCTGGGTGGGGTTTTTATCTGGGGCCAGCTGGAGGTCTCTGTCTGGGTGGGGTTTTTATCTGGGGCCAGCTGGAGGCCTCTGTCTGGGTGGGGTTTTTAGCTGGGCCCTGCTGGAGGCCTCTGTCTGGGTGGGGTTTTGAGTCTGGGGCCTGCTGGAGGCCTCTGTCTGGGTGGGGATTTTAGCTGGGCCATGCTGGAGGCCTCTGTCTGGGTGGGGTTTTTAGCTGGGCCCTGCTGGAGGCCTCTGTCTGGGTGGGGTTTTGAGGTTGGGGCCTGCTGGAGGTATCTGTCTGGGTGGGGTTTTGAGGCTGGGTCCTGCTGGAGGCCTCTGTCTGGGTGGGGATTTTAGCTGGGGCCAGCTGGAGGTCTCTGTCTGGGTGGGGTTTTTAGCTGGGCCCTGCTGGAGGCCTCTGTCTGGGTGAGGTTTTTAGCTGGGCCCTGCTGGAGGCCTCTGTCTGGGTGGGCATTTGAGGCTGGGTCCTGCTTGAGGCCTCTGTCTGGTTGGGGTTTTTCAGCTGGGGCCTACTGGAGGCCTCTGTCTGGGTGGGGTTTTTAGCTGGGCCCTGCTGGAGGCCTCTGTCTTGGTGGGGTTTTGAGGCTGGGGCCTGCTGGAGGCCTCTGTCTGGGTGGGGTTTTGAGGCTGGGCCCTTCTGGAGGCCTCTGTCTGGGTGGGGTTTTGAGGCTGGGGCCTGCTGGAGGTCTCTGTCTGGGTGGGGTTTTGAGGCTGGGCCCTGCTGGAGGCCTCTGTCTGGGTGGGGTTTTTAACTGGGCCCTGCTGGAGGCTTCTGTCTGTTTGGGGTTTTGAGGCTGGGGCCTACTGGAGGTCTCTGTCTGGGTGGGTTTTTTAGCTGGGCCCTGCTGGAGGTCTCTGTCTGGGTGTGCTTTTTAGCTGGGCCCTGCTGGAGGTCTCTGTCTGGGTGGGGTTTTGAGGCTGGGGCCTGCTGGAGGCCTCGGTCTGGTTGGGGTTTTGAGGCTGGGGCCTGCTGGAGGCCTTGTCTGGGTGGGGTTTTGAGGCTGGTGCCTGCTGGAGGTCTCTGTCTGGGTGGGGTTTTTAGCTGGGCCCTGCTGGAGGCCTCTGTCTGGGTGGGGTTTTTAGCTGGGCCCTGCTGGAGGCCTCTGTCTGGGTGGGTTTTTAGCTGGGCCCTGCTGGAGGCCTCTGTCTGGGTGAGGTTTTTAGTTGGGCCCTGCTGGAGGCCTTTGTCTGGGTGGGGTTTTTAGCTGGGCCCTGCTGGAGGCTTCTGTCTGGGTGGGGTTTTTAGCTGGGGCCAGCTGGAGGTCTCTGTCTGGGTGGGGTTTTGAGGCTGGGGCCTGCTGGAGGTCTCTGTCTGGGTCGAGTTTTCAGCTGGGCCCTGCTGGAGGCCTCTGTCTGGGTGGGGTTTTGAGGCTGTGGCCTGCTGGAGGCCTCTGTCTGGGTCGGGTTTTCAGCTGGGCCCTGCTGGAGGCCTCTGTCTGGGTGAGGTTTTCAGCTGGGCTCTGCTGGAGGCCTCTGTCTGGGTGGGGTTTTTAGCTGGGCCCAGCTGGAGGTCTCTGTCTGGGTGGGGTTTTGAGGCTCTGCCCTGCTGGAGGCCTCTGTCTGGGTTGGGTTTTTAGCTGGGCCCTGCTGGAGGCCTCTGTCTGGGTTGGGTTTTTAGCTGGGCCCTGCTGGAGGCCTCTGTCTGGGTGGGGTTTTTAGCTGGGGCCTGCTGGAGGCCTCTGTCTGGGTGGGGTTTTTAGCTGGGCCCTGCTGGAGGCCTCTGTCTGGGTGGGGTTTTTAGCTGGGCCCTGCTGGAGGTCTCTGTCTGGGTGTGGTTTTGAGGCTGGCGCCTGCTAGAGGCCTTTGTCTGGGTGGGGTTTTTAGTTGGGTCCTGCTAGAGGCCTCTGTCTGGGTTGGTTTTTAGTTGGGTCCTGCTAGAGGCCTCTGTCTGGGTTGGTTTTTAGTTGGGTCCTGCTAGAGGCCTCTGTCTGGGTTGGTTTTTAGCTGGGCCCTGCTGGAGGTCTCTGTCTGGGTGGGGTTTTTAGTTGGGTCCTGCTAGAGGCCTCTGTCTGGGTTGGTTTTTAGCTGGGCCCTGCTGGAGGTCTCTGTCCAGGTGGGGTTTTTAGCTGGGGCCTGCTGGAGGCCTCTGTCTGGGTGGGGTTTTTAGCTGGGCCCTGCTGGAGGCCTCTGTCTGGGTGGGGTTTTTAGCTGGGCCCTGCTGGAGGCCTCTGTCTGGGTTGGTTTTTAGCTGGACCTGCTGGAGGTCTCTGTCTGGGTGGGGTTTTCAGCTGGGCCCTGCTGGCGGCCTCTGTCTGGATGGGGTTTTTAGCTGGGCCCTGCTGGAGGCCTCTGTCTGGGTTGGTTTTTAGCTGGGCCCTGCTGGAGGCCTCTGTCTGGGTGGGGATTTTAGCTGGACCCTGCTGGAGGCTTCTGTCTGGGTGGGGTTTTTAGTGGGCCCTGCTGGAGGCTTCTGTCTGGGTGGGGTTTTTAGCTGTGCCCTGCTGGAGGTCTCTGTCTGGGTGGGTTTTGAGGCTGGGCCCTGCTGGAGGCCTCTGTCTGGGTGTGGTTTTGAGGCTGGGGCCTGCTGGAGGCCTCTGTCTGGGTGGGGTTTTCAGCTGGGCCCTGCTGGAGGCTTCTGTCTGGTTGGGGTTTTGAGGCTGGGGCCAGCTGGAGGTCTCTGTCTGGGTGGGTTTTTGAGGCTGGGGCCTGCTGGAGGTCTCTGTCTGGGTGGGGTTTTTAGCTGGGGCCAGCTGGAGGTCTCTGTCTGGGTGGGGTTTTTAGCTGGGCCCTGCTGGAGGCCTCTGTCTGGGTGGGGTTTTCAGCTGGGCTCTGCTGGAGGCCCCTGTCTGGGTGGGGTTTTTAGCTGGGGCCAGCTGGAGGTCTCTGTCTGGGTGGGGTTTTGAGGCTCTGCCCTGCTGGAGGCCTCTGTCTGGGTTGGGTTTTTAGCTGGGCCCTGCTGGAGGCCTCTGTCTGGGTTGGGTTTTTAGCTGGGCCCTGCTGGAGGCCTCTGTCTGGGTGGGGTTTTTAGCTGGGCCCTGCTGGAGGCCTCTGTCTGGGTGGGGTTTTTAGCTGGGCCCTACTGGAGGTCTCTGTCTGGGTGTGGTTTTGAGGCTGGTGCCTGCTAGAGGCATCTGTCTGGGTTGGGTTTTCAGCTGGGCCCTGCAGGAGGCCTCTGTCTGGGTGGGTTTTTAGCTGGGCCCTGCTGGAGGCCTCTGACTGGGTGGGGTTTTGAGGCTGGGGCCTGCTGGAGGCCTCTGTCTGGGTGGGGTTTTCAGCTGGGCCCTGCTGGAGGCCTCTGTCTGGGTGGGGTTTTGAGGCTGGGCCCTGCTGGAGGCCTCTGTCTCTTTGGGGTTTTGAGGCTGGGGCCTGCTGCAGGTATCTGTCTGGGTGGGGTTTTCAGCTGGGCCCTGCTGGAGGCCTGTCTGGGTGGGGTTTTTAGCTGGGCCCTGCTGGAGGCCTCGGTCTGGTTGGGGTTTTGAGGCTGGGGCCTGCTGGAGGTCTCTGTCTATGTGGGGTTTTGAGGCTGGGCCCTGCTGGAGGTCTCTGTCTGGGTGGGGTTATGAGGCTAGGTGCCTACTGGAGGTCTCTGTCTGGGTGGGGTTTTTAGCTGGGCCCTGCTGGAGGCCTCTGTCTGGGTGGGGTTTTTAGCTGGGCCCTGCTGGAGGCCTCTGTCTGGGTGGGGTTTTTAGCTGGGCCCTGCTGGAGGTCTCTGTCTGGGTGGGGTTTTGAGGCTGGGGCCCTGCTGGAGGTATCTGTCTGGGTGGGGTCTTCATCTGGGCCCTGCTGGAGGTCTCTGTCTGGGTGGGGTTTTGAGGCTGGGGCCTGCTGGAGCCCTCTGTCTGGGTGGGGATTTTAGCTGGGCCATGCTGGAGGCCTCTGTCTGGGTGGGGTTTTTATCTGGGGCCAGCTGGAGGTCTCTGTCTGGGTGGGGTTTTTATCTGGGGCCAGCTGGAGGCCTCTGTCTGGGTGGGGTTTTTAGCTGGGCCCTGCTGGAGGCCTCTGTCTGGGTGGGGTTTTGAGTCTGGGGCCTGCTGGAGGCCTCTGTCTGGGTGGGGATTTTAGCTGGGCCATGCTGGAGGCCTCTGTCTGGGTGGGGTTTTTAGCTGGGCCCTGCTGGAGGCCTCTGTCTGGGTGGGGTTTTGAGGTTGGGGCCTGCTGGAGGTATCTGTCTGGGTGGGGTTTTGAGGCTGGGTCCTGCTGGAGGCCTCTGTCTGGGTGGGGATTTTAGCTGGGGCCAGCTGGAGGTCTCTGTCTGGGTGGGGTTTTTAGCTGGGCCCTGCTGGAGGCCTCTGTCTGGGTGAGGTTTTTAGCTGGGCCCTGCTGGAGGCCTCTGTCTGGGTGGGCATTTGAGGCTGGGTCCTGCTTGAGGCCTCTGTCTGGTTGGGGTTTTTCAGCTGGGGCCTACTGGAGGCCTCTGTCTGGGTGGGGTTTTTAGCTGGGCCCTGCTGGAGGCCTCTGTCTTGGTGGGGTTTTGAGGCTGGGGCCTGCTGGAGGCCTCTGTCTGGGTGGGGTTTTGAGGCTGGGCCCTTCTGGAGGCCTCTGTCTGGGTGGGGTTTTGAGGCTGGGGCCTGCTGGAGGTCTCTGTCTGGGTGGGGTTTTGAGGCTGGGCCCTGCTGGAGGCCTCTGTCTGGGTGGGGTTTTTAACTGGGCCCTGCTGGAGGCTTCTGTCTGTTTGGGGTTTTGAGGCTGGGGCCTACTGGAGGTCTCTGTCTGGGTGGGTTTTTTAGCTGGGCCCTGCTGGAGGTCTCTGTCTGGGTGTGATTTTTAGCTGGGCCCTGCTGGAGGTCTCTGTCTGGGTGGGGTTTTGAGGCTGGGGCCTGCTGGAGGCCTCGGTCTGGTTGGGGTTTTGAGGCTGGGGCCTGCTGGAGGCCTTGTCTGGGTGGGGTTTTGAGGCTGGTGCCTGCTGGAGGTCTCTGTCTGGGTGGGGTTTTTAGCTGGGCCCTGCTGGAGGCCTCTGTCTGGGTGGGGTTTTTAGCTGGGCCCTGCTGGAGGCCTCTGTCTGGGTGGGTTTTTAGCTGGGCCCTGCTGGAGGCCTCTGTCTGGGTGGGGTTTTTAGTTGGGCCCTGCTGGAGGCCTTTGTCTGGGTGGGGTTTTTAGCTGGGCCCTGCTGGAGGCTTCTGTCTGGGTGGGGTTTTTAGCTGGGGCCAGCTGGAGGTCTCTGTCTGGGTGGGGTTTTGAGGCTGGGGCCTGCTGGAGGTCTCTGTCTGGGTCGAGTTTTCAGCTGGGCCCTGCTGGAGGCCTCTGTCTGGGTGGGGTTTTGAGGCTGTGGCCTGCTGGAGGCCTCTGTCTGGGTCGGGTTTTCAGCTGGGCCCTGCTGGAGGCCTCTGTCTGGGTGGGGTTTTCAGCTGGGCTCTGCTGGAGGCCTCTGTCTGGGTGGGGTTTTTAGCTGGGCCCAGCTGGAGGTCTCTGTCTGGGTGGGGTTTTGAGGCTCTGCCCTGCTGGAGGCCTCTGTCTGGGTTGGGTTTTTAGCTGGGCCCTGCTGGAGGCCTCTGTCTGGGTTGGGTTTTTAGCTGGGCCCTGCTGGAGGCCTCTGTCTGGGTGGGGTTTTTAGCTGGGGCCTGCTGGAGGCCTCTGTCTGGGTGGGGTTTTTAGCTGGGCCCTGCTGGAGGCCTCTGTCTGGGTGGGGTTTTTAGCTGGGCCCTGCTGGAGGTCTCTGTCTGGGTGTGGTTTTGAGGCTGGCGCCTGCTAGAGGCCTTTGTCTGGGTGGGGTTTTTAGCTGGGGCTTGGTGGAGGGCTCTGTCTGGGTGGGGTTTTTAGCTGGGGCCAGCTGGAGGTCTCTGTCTGGCTGGGGTTTTCAACTGGGCCCTGCAGGAGGCCTCTGTTGGGGTGGGTTTTTAGCTGGGCCCTGCTGGAGGCCTCTGACTGGGTGGGGTTTGAGGCTGGGGCCTGCTGGAGGCCTCTGTCTGGGTGGTTTTTTCCGCTGGGCCCTGCTGGAGGCCTGTCTGGGTGGGCTTTTTAGCTGGGCCCTGCTGGAGGCCTCTGTCTGGGTGTGATTTTTAGCTGGGCCCTGCTGGAGGCCTCTGTCTGGTTGGGGTTTTGAGGCTGGGGCCTGCTGGAGGTCTCTGTCTGTGTGGGGTTTTGAGGCTGGGCCCTGCTAGAGGTCTCTGTCTGGGTGGGGTTATGAGGCTAGGTGCCTACTGGAGGTCTCTGTCTGGGTGGGGTTTTTAGCTGGGCCCTGCTGGAGGCCTCTGTCTGGGTGGGGATTTTAGCTGGGCCCTGCTGGAGGCCTCTGTCTGGGTGGGGTTTTTAGCTGGGCCCTGCTGGAGGCCTCTGTCTGGGTGGGGTTTTGAGGCTGGGGCCTGCTGGAGGTATCTGTCTGGGTGGGGTTTTGAGGCTGGGTCCTGCTGGAGGCCTCTGTCTGGGTGGGGATTTTAGCTGGGGCCAGCTGGAGGTCTCTGTCTGGGTGAGGTTTTTAGCTGGGCCCTGCTGGAGGCCTCTGTCTGGGTGGGCATTTGAGGCTGGGTCCTGCTTGAGGCCTCTGTCTGGTTGGGGTTTTTCAGCTGGGGCCTGCTGGAGGCCTCAGTCTGGGTGGGGTTTTGAGGCTGGGGCCTGCTGGAGGTCTCTGTCTGGGTGGGGTTTTGAGGCTGGGCCCTGCTGGAGGCCTCTGTCTCTTTGGGGTTTTGAGGCTGGGGCCTGCTGCAGGTATCTGTCTGGGTGGGTTTTTCAGCTGGGCCCTGCTGGAGGCCTGTCTGGGTGGGCTTTTTAGCTGGGCCCTGCTGGAGGCCTCTGTCTGGGTGTGATTTTTAGCTGGGCCCTGCTGGAGGCCTCTGTCTGGTTGGGGTTTTGAGGCTGGGGCCTGCTGGAGGTCTCTGTCTGTGTGGGGTTTTGAGGCTGGGCCCTGCTAGAGGTCTCTGTCTGGGTGGGGTTATGAGGCTAGGTGCCTACTGGAGGTCTCTGTCTGGGTGGGGTTTTTAGCTGGGCCCTGCTGGAGGCCTCTGTCTGGGTGGGGATTTTAGCTGGGCCCTGCTGGAGGCCTCTGTCTGGGTGGGGTTTTTAGCTGGGCCCTGCTGGAGGCCTCTGTCTGGGTGGGGTTTTTAGCTGGGCCCTACTGGAGGTCTCTGTCTGGGTGTGGTTTTGAGGCTGGTGCCTGCTAGAGGCATCTGTCTGGGTTGGGTTTTCAGCTGGGCCCTGCAGGAGGCCTCTGTCTGGGTGGGTTTTTAGCTGGGCCCTGCTGGAGGCCTCTGACTGGGTGGGGTTTTGAGGCTGGGGCCTGCTGGAGGCCTCTGTCTGGGTGGGGTTTTCAGCTGGGCCCTGCTGGAGGCCTCTGTCTGGGTGGGGTTTTGAGGCTGGGCCCTGCTGGAGGCCTCTGTCTCTTTGGGGTTTTGAGGCTGGGGCCTGCTGCAGGTATCTGTCTGGGTGGGGTTTTCAGCTGGGCCCTGCTGGAGGCCTGTCTGGGTGGGGTTTTTAGCTGGGCCCTGCTGGAGGCCTCGGTCTGGTTGGGGTTTTGAGGCTGGGGCCTGCTGGAGGTCTCTGTCTATGTGGGGTTTTGAGGCTGGGCCCTGCTGGAGGCCTCTGTCTGGGTGGGGTTTTTAGCTGGGCCCTGCTGGAGGCCTCTGTCTGGGTGGGGTTTTTAGCTGGGCCCTGCTGGAGGTCTCTGTCTGGGTGGGGTTTTGAGGCTGGGGCCCTGCTGGAGGTATCTGTCTGGGTGGGGTCTTCATCTGGGCCCTGCTGGAGGTCTCTGTCTGGGTGGGGTTTTGAGGCTGGGGCCTGCTGGAGCCCTCTGTCTGGGTGGGGATTTTAGCTGGGCCATGCTGGAGGCCTCTGTCTGGGTGGGGTTTTTATCTGGGGCCAGCTGGAGGTCTCTGTCTGGGTGGGGTTTTTATCTGGGGCCAGCTGGAGGCCTCTGTCTGGGTGGGGTTTTTAGCTGGGCCCTGCTGGAGGCCTCTGTCTGGGTGGGGTTTTGAGTCTGGGGCCTGCTGGAGGCCTCTGTCTGGGTGGGGATTTTAGCTGGGCCATGCTGGAGGCCTCTGTCTGGGTGGGGTTTTTAGCTGGGCCCTGCTGGAGGCCTCTGTCTGGGTGGGGTTTTGAGGTTGGGGCCTGCTGGAGGTATCTGTCTGGGTGGGGTTTTGAGGCTGGGTCCTGCTGGAGGCCTCTGTCTGGGTGGGGATTTTAGCTGGGGCCAGCTGGAGGTCTCTGTCTGGGTGGGGTTTTTAGCTGGGCCCTGCTGGAGGCCTCTGTCTGGGTGAGGTTTTTAGCTGGGCCCTGCTGGAGGCCTCTGTCTGGGTGGGCATTTGAGGCTGGGTCCTGCTTGAGGCCTCTGTCTGGTTGGGGTTTTTCAGCTGGGGCCTACTGGAGGCCTCTGTCTGGGTGGGGTTTTTAGCTGGGCCCTGCTGGAGGCCTCTGTCTTGGTGGGGTTTTGAGGCTGGGGCCTGCTGGAGGCCTCTGTCTGGGTGGGGTTTTGAGGCTGGGCCCTTCTGGAGGCCTCTGTCTGGGTGGGGTTTTGAGGCTGGGGCCTGCTGGAGGTCTCTGTCTGGGTGGGGTTTTGAGGCTGGGCCCTGCTGGAGGCCTCTGTCTGGGTGGGGTTTTTAACTGGGCCCTGCTGGAGGCTTCTGTCTGTTTGGGGTTTTGAGGCTGGGGCCTACTGGAGGTCTCTGTCTGGGTGGGTTTTTTAGCTGGGCCCTGCTGGAGGTCTCTGTCTGGGTGTGATTTTTAGCTGGGCCCTGCTGGAGGTCTCTGTCTGGGTGGGGTTTTGAGGCTGGGGCCTGCTGGAGGCCTCGGTCTGGTTGGGGTTTTGAGGCTGGGGCCTGCTGGAGGCCTTGTCTGGGTGGGGTTTTGAGGCTGGTGCCTGCTGGAGGTCTCTGTCTGGGTGGGGTTTTTAGCTGGGCCCTGCTGGAGGCCTCTGTCTGGGTGGGGTTTTTAGCTGGGCCCTGCTGGAGGCCTCTGTCTGGGTGGGTTTTTAGCTGGGCCCTGCTGGAGGCCTCTGTCTGGGTGGGGTTTTTAGTTGGGCCCTGCTGGAGGCCTTTGTCTGGGTGGGGTTTTTAGCTGGGCCCTGCTGGAGGCTTCTGTCTGGGTGGGGTTTTTAGCTGGGGCCAGCTGGAGGTCTCTGTCTGGGTGGGGTTTTGAGGCTGGGGCCTGCTGGAGGTCTCTGTCTGGGTCGAGTTTTCAGCTGGGCCCTGCTGGAGGCCTCTGTCTGGGTGGGGTTTTGAGGCTGTGGCCTGCTGGAGGCCTCTGTCTGGGTCGGGTTTTCAGCTGGGCCCTGCTGGAGGCCTCTGTCTGGGTGGGGTTTTCAGCTGGGCTCTGCTGGAGGCCTCTGTCTGGGTGGGGTTTTTAGCTGGGCCCAGCTGGAGGTCTCTGTCTGGGTGGGGTTTTGAGGCTCTGCCCTGCTGGAGGCCTCTGTCTGGGTTGGGTTTTTAGCTGGGCCCTGCTGGAGGCCTCTGTCTGGGTTGGGTTTTTAGCTGGGCCCTGCTGGAGGCCTCTGTCTGGGTGGGGTTTTTAGCTGGGCCCTGCTGGAGGCCTCTGTCTGGGTGGGGTTTTTAGCTGGGCCCTGCTGGAGGTCTCTGTCTGGGTGTGGTTTTGAGGCTGGCGCCTGCTAGAGGCCTTTGTCTGGGTGGGGTTTTTAGCTGGGGCTTGGTGGAGGGCTCTGTCTGGGTGGGGTTTTTAGCTGGGGCCAGCTGGAGGTCTCTGTCTGGCTGGGGTTTTCAACTGGGCCCTGCAGGAGGCCTCTGTTGGGGTGGGTTTTTAGCTGGGCCCTGCTGGAGGCCTCTGACTGGGTGGGGTTTGAGGCTGGGGCCTGCTGGAGGCCTCTGTCTGGGTGGTTTTTTTCCGCTGGGCCCTGCTGGAGGCCTGTCTGGGTGGGCTTTTTAGCTGGGCCCTGCTGGAGGCCTCTGTCTGGGTGTGATTTTTAGCTGGGCCCTGCTGGAGGCCTCTGTCTGGTTGGGGTTTTGAGGCTGGGGCCTGCTGGAGGTCTCTGTCTGTGTGGGGTTTTGAGGCTGGGCCCTGCTAGAGGTCTCTGTCTGGGTGGGGTTATGAGGCTAGGTGCCTACTGGAGGTCTCTGTCTGGGTGGGGTTTTTAGCTGGGCCCTGCTGGAGGCCTCTGTCTGGGTGGGGATTTTAGCTGGGCCCTGCTGGAGGCCTCTGTCTGGGTGGGGTTTTTAGCTGGGCCCTGCTGGAGGCCTCTGTCTGGGTGGGGTTTTGAGGCTGGGGCCTGCTGGAGGTATCTGTCTGGGTGGGGTTTTGAGGCTGGGTCCTGCTGGAGGCCTCTGTCTGGGTGGGGATTTTAGCTGGGGCCAGCTGGAGGTCTCTGTCTGGGTGAGGTTTTTAGCTGGGCCCTGCTGGAGGCCTCTGTCTGGGTGGGCATTTGAGGCTGGGTCCTGCTTGAGGCCTCTGTCTGGTTGGGGTTTTTCAGCTGGGGCCTGCTGGAGGCCTCAGTCTGGGTGGGGTTTTGAGGCTGGGGCCTGCTGGAGGTCTCTGTCTGGGTGGGGTTTTGAGGCTGGGCCCTGCTGGAGGCCTCTGTCTCTTTGGGGTTTTGAGGCTGGGGCCTGCTGGAGGCCTCTGTCTGGGTGGTTTTTTCCGCTGGGCCCTGCTGGAGGCCTGTCTGGGTGGGCTTTTTAGCTGGGCCCTGCTGGAGGCCTCTGTCTGGGTGTGATTTTTAGCTGGGCCCTGCTGGAGGCCTCTGTCTGGTTGGGGTTTTGAGGCTGGGGCCTGCTGGAGGTCTCTGTCTGTGTGGGGTTTTGAGGCTGGGCCCTGCTAGAGGTCTCTGTCTGGGTGGGGTTATGAGGCTAGGTGCCTACTGGAGGTCTCTGTCTGGGTGGGGTTTTTAGCTGGGCCCTGCTGGAGGCCTCTGTCTGGGTGGGGATTTTAGCTGGGCCCTGCTGGAGGCCTCTGTCTGGGTGGGGTTTTTAGCTGGGCCCTGCTGGAGGCCTCTGTCTGGGTGGGGTTTTGAGGCTGGGACCTGCTGGAGGTATCTGTCTGGGTGGGGTTTTGAGGCTGGGTCCTGCTGGAGGCCTCTGTCTGGGTGGGGA
Source organism: Carcharodon carcharias (assembly GCF_017639515.1). Lineage (NCBI taxonomy): Eukaryota > Metazoa > Chordata > Chondrichthyes > Lamniformes > Lamnidae > Carcharodon > Carcharodon carcharias. Next base: position 284,777 of record NW_024470678.1, read on the forward strand.
TTTTAGCTGGGGCCAGCTGGAGGTCTCTGTCTGGGTGAGGTTTTTAGCTGGGCCCTGCTGGAGGCCTCTGTCTGGGTGGGCATTTGAGGCTGGGTCCTGCTTGAGGCCTCTGTCTGGTTGGGGTTTTTCAGCTGGGGCCTGCTTGAGGCCTCTGTCTGGGTGGGGTTTTGAGGCTGGGGCCTGCTGGAGGTCTCTGTCTGGGTGGGGTTTTGAGGCTGGGCCCTGCTGGAGGCCTCTGTCTGGGTGGGGTTTTTATCTGGGCGCTGCTGGAGGCCTCTGTCTGGGTGGGGTTTTTAGCTGGGCCCTGCTGGAGGTCTCTGTCTGGGTGGGGTTTTGAGGCTGGGCCCTGCTGGAGGCCTCTGTCTGGGTGGGGTTTTGAGGCTGGCGCCTGCTAGAGGCCTCTGTCTGGGTGGGGTTTTTAGCTGGGCCCTGCTGGAGGTTTCTGTCTGGGTGGGGTTTTTAGCTGGGGCCTGCTGGAGGCCTCTGTCTGGGTGGGGTTTTAGTTGGGTCCTGCTGGAGGTCTCTGTCTGGGTGGGGTTTTTAGCTGGGGCCTGCTGGAGGCCTCTGTCTGGGTGGGGTTTTGAGGCTGGGGCCTGCTGGAGTTATCTGTCTGGGTGGGGTTTTGCGGCTGGGTCCTGCTGGAGGCCTCTGTCTGGGTGGGGTTTTGAGGCTGGGGCCTGCTGGAGGTATCTGTCTGGGTGGGGTTTTGAGGCTGGGGCCTGCTGGAGGCCTCTGTCTTGGTGGGGTTTTTAGCTGGGCCCTGCTGGAGGCCTCTGTCTGGGTGGGGATTTTAGCTGGGGCCAGCTGGAGGCCACTGTCTGGGTTGGTTTTTAGCTGGGGCCTGCTGGAGGCCTCTGTCTGGGTGGGGTTTTTAGCTGTGCCCTGCTGGAGGCCTCTGTCTGGGTGGGGTTTTGAGGCTGCCGCCTGCTAGAGGCCTCTATCTGGGTGGGGTTTTTAGTTGGCGCTTGCTGGAGGTCTCTGTCTGGGTGGGTTTTTAGCTGGGGCCTGCAGGAGGCCTCTGTCTGGGTGGGGTTTTGAGGCTGGGCCCTGCTGGAGGTCTCTGTCTGGGTGGGTTTTTCGCTGGGCCCTGCTGGAGGCCTTTGTCTGGGTGGGGTTTTTAGCTGGGCCCTGCTGGAGGTCTCTGTCTGGGTGGGGTTTTTAGCTGGGCCCTGCTGGAGGCCTCTGTCTGGGTTGGTTTTTGGCTGGGGCCTGCTGGAGGCCTCTGTCTGTGTGGGGCTTTTAGCTGTGCCCTGCTGGAGGTCTCTGTCTGGGCGGGGATTTTAGCTGGGGCCTGCTGGAGGCATCTGTCTGGGTGGGTTTTTAGCTGGGGCTTGCTGGAGGTCTCTGTCTGGGTGTGGTCTTTAGCTGGGCCCTGCTGGAGGCCTCTGTCTGGGTGGGGTTTTGATGCTGGGGCCTGCTGGAGGCCTCTGTCTGGGTGGGGTTTTTAGCTGGGCCCTGCTGGAGGCCTCTGTCTGGGTGGGGTCTTTAGCTGGGGCCAGCTAGAGGCCTCTGTCTGGGTGGGTTTTTAGCTGGGGCTTGCTGGAGGTCTCTGTCTGGGTGGGGTTTTTAGTTGGGTCCTGCTGGAGGCCTTTGTCAGGGTGGGGTTTTTAGCAGGGCCCTGCTGGAGGTCTCTGTCTGGGTGGGGTTTTGAGGCTGGGCCCTGCTGGAGGCCTCTGTCTGGGTGGGGATTTTAGCTGGGCCCTGCTGGAGGCCTCTGTCTGGGTGGGGTTTTTAGCTGGGCCCTGCTGGAGGTCTCTGTCTGGGTGGGGTTTTTAGTTGGGCCCTGCTGGAGGCCTCTGTCTGGGTGGGGTTTTTAGTTGGGCCCTGCTGGAGGCCTCTGTCTGGGTGAGGTTTTTAGTGGGGGCCAGCTGGAGGTCTCTGTCTGGGTGGGGTTTTCAGCTGGGCCCTGCTGGAGGTCTCTGTCTGGGTAGGTGTTTAGCTGGGCCCTGCTGGAGGCCTCTGTCTGGGGGGGGTTTTTAGCTGGGCCCTGCTGGAGGCCTCTGTCTGGGTGGGGTTTTGAGGCTGGGCCCTGCTGGAGGCCTCTGTCTGGGGGGGGTTTTTAGCTGGGCCCTGCTGGAGGCCTCTGTCTGGGTGGGGTTTTGAGGCTGGGCCCTGCTGGAGGCCTCTGTCTGGGTGGGTGTTTAGCTGGGCCCTGCTGGAGGTCTCTGTCTGGGGGGGGTTTTGAGGCTGGGGCCTACTGGAGGCCTCTGTCTGGGTGGGGTTTTTAGCTGGGGCCTGCTGGAGGTCTCTGTCTTGGTGGGGTTTTGAAGCTGGAGGCCTCTGTCTGGGTGGGGGTTTGAGGCTGGGGCCTGCTGGAGGTATCCGTCTGGGTGGGGTTTTGAGGCTGGGGCCATGCTGGAGGCCTCTGTCTGGGTGGGGTTTTGAGGCTGGGACCATGCTGGAGGCCTCTGTCTGGGTGGGGTTTTGAGGCTGGGGCCATGCTGGAGGTCTCTGTCTGTGGTGTTTTTGAACATGGGCTTACTGGAGGCCTTGGGTTCAGTGTTGCAATTTTGAGCTGGGGTTTGCTGGACTTTTTTTAATTCTTTCATAGGATACAGGCATCCCTAGGAACATCAGCATTTATTGCCCATCCCTAATTGCCCGTTGAGAAGGTGGTGGTGAGCTGCCTTCTTGAGCCGCTGCAATCCCTGTGGTGTAGGTACACCCACAGCGCTGTTAGGCAGGGAGTTCCGGGATTTTGTCTGTGTGGGGTAGGTACACCCACAGTGCTGTTAGGGAGGGAGTTCCAGGATTTTGTCCCGTGTGGTGTAGTAACACCCACAGTGCTGTTAGGGCGGGAGTTCCAGGATTTTCTCCGTGTGGTGTAGTAACACCCACAGTGCTGTTAGGCAGGGAGTTCCGGGATTTTGTCTGTGTGGGGTAGGTACACCCACAGTGCTGTTAGGGAGGGAGTTCCAGGATTTTCTCCGTGTGGTGTAGTTACACCCACAGTGCTGTTAGGCAGGGAGTTCCGGGATTTTGTCTGTGTGGGGTAGGTACACCCACAGTGCTGTTAGGGAGGGAGTGCAGGATTTTGTCCGTGTTGTGTAGGTACACTCACAGCGCTGTTAGGGAGGGAGTTCCTGGATTTTGTCCCTGTGGTGTAGGTAAACTCACAATGCTGTAAGGGTGGGAGTTCCAGGAATTTGTCCGTGTGGTGTAGGTACACCCACAGCGCTGTTAGGGAGGGAGTTCCAGGATTTTGTCCGTGTGGTGTAGGTTCACCCACAGTGCTGTTAGGGAGGGAGTTCCAGGATTTTATCAGTGTGGTGTAGTTACACCCACTGTGGTGTTAGGGAGGGATTTCCAGGATTTTGTCCATGTTGTGTAGGTACTCCCACAGCGCTGTTAGGGAGAGAGTTCCAGGATTTTGTCCATGTGGTGTAGGTACACCAACAGTGCTGTTAGGGAGGGAGCACCAGGATTTTGTCCCCGTGTTGTGTAGGTACACCCACAGAGCTGTTAGGGAGGGAGTTCCAGGATTTTGTCCGTGTGGTGTAGTTACACCCACAGCGCTGTCAGGCTGGGAGTTTCAGGATTTTGTCCGTGTGGTGTAAGTACACCCACAGTGCTATTAGGGAGGGAGTTCCAGGATATTGTCCATGTGGTGTATGTACACCCACAGCGCTGTTAGGGAGGGAGTTCCAGGGTTTTGTCCGTGTGGTGTAGGAACTTCCGCAGCGCTGTTAGGGAGTGAGTTCCAGGATTTTGTCCGTGTGGTGCAGGTACACCCACAGTGCTGTTAGGTAGGAAGTTCCAGGATTTTATCAATGTGGTGTAGTTACACCCACAGTGCTGTTAGGGAGAGAGTTCCAGGATTTTATCCGTGTGGTGTAGGTACACACACAGTGCTGTTAGGGAGGGAGTTCCGGGATTTTGTCCGTGTGGTGTAGGTACACGCACAATGTTGTTAGGGAGGGAGTTCCAGGATTTTGTCCATGTGGTGTTTGTACACCCACAGTGCTGTTAGGGAGGGAGTTCCAGGATTTTGTCCGTGTGTTGTAGGTACACCCACGCTGCTGTTAGGGACGGAGCTTCAGGATTTGGTCCCTTGTGGTGTAGGTACACCCACTGTGCTGTTAGGGAGGGAGTTCCTGGTTTTTGTCCCTTTGGTGTAGGTACACCCACAGCGCTGTTAGGGACGGTGTTCCAGGATTTTGTCCGTGTGGTGTAGGTACACCCACGCTGCTGTTAGGGAAGGAATTCCGGGATTTTGTCCGTTTGGTGTAGGTACACCCACAGTGCTGTTAGGGAGGGAGTTCCAGGATTTTGTCTGTGTGGTGTAGCTTCACCCACAGTGCTGTTAGGCAGGGAGTTCCGGGATTTTGTCTGTGTGGGGTAGGTACACCCACAGTGCTGTTAGGGAGGGAGTGCAGGATTTTGTCCGTGTGGTGTAGGTACACCCACAGTGCTGTTAGGGAGGGAGTGCAGGATTTTGTCCGTGTGGTGTAGGTACACCCACAGTGCTGTTAGGGAGGGAGTTCCAGGATTTTGTCTGTGTGGTGTAGGTACACTCACAGCGCTGTTAGGGAGGGAGTTCCTGGATTTTGTCCCTGTGGTGTAGGTACACCCACAGTGCTGTTAGGGAGGGAGTTCCAGGATTTTGTCTGTGTGGTGTAGCTTCACCCACAGTGCTGTTAGGCAGGGAGTTCCGGGATTTTGTCTGTGTGGGGTAGGTACACCCACAGTGCTGTTAGGGAGGGAGTGCAGGATTTTGTCCGTGTGGTGTAGGTACACCCACAGTGCTGTTAGGGAGGGAGTGCAGGATTTTGTCCGTGTGGTGTAGGTACACCCACAGTGCTGTTAGGGAGGGAGTTCCAGGATTTTGTCTGTGTGGTGTAGGTACACTCACAGCGCTGTTAGGGAGGGAGTTCCTGGATTTTGTCCCTGTGGTGTAGGTAAATTCACAGCGCTGTAAGGGAGGGAGTTCCAGGATTTTGTCCGTGTGGTGTAGGTACACCCACAGTGCTGATAGGGAGGGAGCACCAGGATTTTGTCCCCGTGTTGTGTAGGTACACCCACAGTGCTGTTAGGGAGGGAGTTCCAGTATTTTGCCCCTGTGGTGTAGGTACACCCACAGTGCTGTTAGGGAGGGAGTGCAGGATTTTGTCCGTGTGGTGTAGGTACACCCACAGCGCTGTTTGGGAGGGAGTTCCAGGATTTTGTCTGTGTGGTGTAGGTACACCCACAGAGCTGTTATGGAGGCAGTTCCAGGATTTTGTCCGTGTGATGTAGGTACACCGACAGTGCTGTTAGGGAGGGAGTTCCATGATTTTATCCGTGTGGTGTAGGTACACCCACAGTGCTGTTAGGGAGGGAGTTCCAGGATTTTTCCCTGTGGTGTAGGTACCCCCACAGTGCTGTTAGGGAGGGAGTTCCAGGATTTTGTCCGTGTGTTGTACGTACACCCACAGTGCTGTTAGGGAGGGAGTTCCAGGATTTGGTCCCTTGTGGTGTAGGTACACCCACCGTGCTGTTAGGGAGGGAGTTCCTGGTTTTTGTCCCTTTGGTGTAGGTACACTCACAGTGCTGTTAGGGAGGGAGTTCCAGGATTTTGTCCGTGTGGTGTAAGTACACCCACAGTGCTGTAAGGGAGGGAGTTGCAGGATTTTGTCCGTGTGGTGTAGGTTCACCCACAGTGCTGTTAGGGAGGGAGTTCCAGGATTTTATCAGTGTGGTGTAGTAACACCCACGGTGCTTTTAGGCAGAGAGTTCCAGGATTTTGTCCGTGTGGTGTAGCTTCACCCACAGCGCTGTTAGGCAGGGAGTTCCGGGATTTTGTCTGTGTGGGGTAGGTACACCCACAGTGCTGTTAGGGAGGGAGTGCAGGATTTTGTCCGTGTGGTGTAGGTACACTCACAGCGCTGTTAGGGAGGGAGTTCCTGGATTTTGTCCCTGTGGTGTAGGTAAATTCACAGCGCTGTAAGGGAGGGAGTTCCAGGATTTTGTCCCTGTGGTGTAGGTACACCCACAGTGCTGTAAGGGAGGGATTTCCAGGATTTTGTCCGTGTGGTGTAGGTACACCCACAGTGCTGTTAGGGAGGGAGCACCAGGATTTTGTCCCCGTGTTGTGTAGGTACACCCACAATGCTGTTAGGGAGGGAGTTCCAGTATTTTGCCCCTGTGGTGTAGGTACACCCACAGTGCTGTTAGGGAGGGAGTGCAGGATTTTGTCCGTGTGGTGTAGGTACACCCACAGTGCTGTTTGGGAGGGAGTTCCAGGATTTTGTCTGTGTGGTGTAGGTACACCCACAGAGCTGTTATGGAGGCAGTTCCAGGATTTTGTCCGTGTGATGTAGGTACACCGACAGTGCTGTTAGGGAGGGAGTTCCATGATTTTATCCGTGTGGTGTAGGTGCCCCCACGGTGCTGTTAGGGAGGGAGCTCCTGGATTTTGTCCATGTGGTGTAGGTACACCCTCAGTGCTGTTAGGGAGGGAGTTCCAGGATTTTGTCCCGTGTTGTATTGGTTCACCCACAGTGCTGTTAGGGAGGGATTTCCAGGATTTTTCCCTGTGGTGTAGGTACACCCACAGCGCTGTTAGGGAGGGAGTTCCAGGATTTTATCCCTGTGGTGCAGGTACCCCCACAGTGCTGTTAGGGAGGGAGTTCCAGGATTTTGTCCGTGTGTTGTACGTACACCCACAGTGCTGTTAGGGAGGGAGTTCCAGGATTTGGTCCCTTGTGGTGTAGGTACACCCACAGTGCTGTTAGGGAGGGAGTTCCAGGATTTTGTCCGTGTGGTGTAGGTACACCCACGCTGTTGTTAGGGAGGGAATTCCGGGATTTTGTCCGTGTGGTGTAGGTACACCCACAGTGCTGTTAGGGAGTGAGTTCCAGGGTTTTGTCCGTGTGGTGTAGGTACACCCACAGTGCTGTTAGTGAGTGAGTTCCAGGATTTTGTCCGTGTGGTGTAGGTACACCCACAGTGCTGTTAGGGAGTGAGTTTCAGGATTTTGTCCGTGTGGTGCAGGTAAACCCACAGTGCTCTTAGATAGGGAGTTCCAGGGTTTTGTCCCGTGTGGTGTAGGTACACCCACGGTGCTTTTAGGCAGGGGGTTCCAGGATTTTGTCCGTGTGGTGTAGGTACTCCCACAGTGCTGTTAGGGAGGGAGTTCCAGGATTTAGTCCAGTGTGGTGTAGGTTCACCCACTGTGCTTTTAGGCAGGGAGTTCTAGGATTTTGTCCATGTGGTGTAGGTTCACCCACATTGCTGTTAGGCAGGGAGTTCCGGGCTTTTGTCTGTGTGGTGTAGGTACACTCACAGCGCTGTTAGGGATGGAGTTCCAGGATTTTGTCTGTGTGGTGTAGGTACATGCACATGGCTGTTAGGCAGGGAGTTCCTGGATTTTGTCCATGTGGTGTAGGTATACCTACTGTGCTGTTAGGGAGGGAATTCCAGGATTTTGTCCCGTGTGGTATTGGTTCACCCAAAGTGCTGTTAGGGAGGGAGTTCCAGGATTTTTCCCTGTGGTGTAGGTACACCCACAGCGCTGTTAGGGAGGGAGTTCCAGATTTTATCCCTGTGGTGTCGGTACACCCACAGTGCTGTTAGGGAGGGAGTTCCAGGATTTTGTCCGTGTGTTGTAGGTACACCCGCGCTGCTGTTAGGGACGGAGCTCCAGGATTTGGTCCCTTGTGGTGTTGGTACACACACCGTGCTGTAAGGGAGGGAGTTCCTGGTTTTTGTCCCTTTGGTGTAGGTACACCCACAGTGCTGTTAGGGAGGGAGTTCCAGGATTTTGTCCGTGTGGTGTAGGTACACCCATGCTGCTGTTAGGGAGGGAATTCCGCGATTTTGTCCGTGTGGTGTAGGTACACCCATAGTGCTGTTAGGGAGGGAGTTCCAGGATTTTGTCCGTGTGGTGTAGGTACACCCACAGTGCTGTAAGGGAGGGAGTTCCAGGAATTTGTCCGTGTGGTGTAGGTACACCCAGAGTGCTGTTAGGGAGGGAAGTCCAGGATTTTATTAATGTGTTGTAGTTACACCCACAGTGGTGTTAGGGATGGATTTCCAGGATTTGTCCGTGTGGTGTAGGTACACCCACAGTGCTGTTAGGGAGTGAGTTCCAGGATTTTGTCCGTGTGGTGTAGGTACACCCACAGTGCTCTTAGAGAGCGATTTCCAGGATTTTGTCCTGTGTGATGTAGGTACACCCACGGTGCTTTTAGGCAGGGAGTTCCAGGATTTTGTCCGTGTGGTGTAGCTTCACCCACAGCGCTGTTAGGCAGGGAGATCCGGGATTTTGTCTGTGTTGGGTAGGTACACCCACAGTGCTGTTAGGGAGGGAATGCAGGATTTTGTCCGTGTGGTGTAGGTACACTCACAGCGCTGTTTGGGAGGGAGATCCTGGATTTTGTCCCTGTGGTGTAGGTAAACTCACAGCGCTGTAAGGGAGGGAGTTCCAGGAATTTGTCCGTGTGGTGTAGGTACACCCACAGTGCTGTACGGGAGGGAGTTGCAGGATTTTGTCCGTGTTGTTTAGGTACACCCACACTGCTGTTAGGGAGGGAGTTCCAGGATTTTATCAGTGTGGTGTAGTTACACCCACTGTGGTGTTAGGGATGGATTTCCAGGATTTTGTCCGTGTGGTGTAGGTACACCCACGGTGCTGTTAGGGAGGGACTTCCAGGATTTTGTCCATGTGTTGTAGGTACACCCACAGTGCTGTTAGGGAGGGAGCCCCAGGATTTTGTCCCCGTGTTGTGTAGGTACACCCACAGTGCTGTCAGGGTGGGAGTTCCAGGATTTTGTCCGTGTGGTGTAAGTACACCCACAGTCCTATTAGGGATGGAGTTCCAGGATATTGTCCATGTGGTGTATGTACCCCCACAGTGCTCTTAGATAGGGAGTTCCAGGATTTTGTCCCGTGTGGTGTCGGTACACCCACGGTGCTTTTAGGCAGGGGGTTCCAGGATTTTGTCCGTGTGGTGTAGGTACTCCCACAGTGCTGTTAGTGAGCGAGTTCCAGTATTTTGTCCCGTGTGGTGTAGGTACACCCACTGTGCTTTTAGGCAGGGAATTCTATGATTTTGTCCGTGTGGTGTAGGTTCACCCACAGCGCTGTTAGGCAGGGAGTTCCGGGATTTTGTCCGTGTGGTGTAGGTACATCCACAGTGCTGTTAGGGATGGAGTTCCAGGATTTTATCAATGTGGTGTAGTTACACCCGCAGTGGTTTTAGGGATGGATTTCCAGGATTTTGTCCCTGTGGTGTAGGTAAACTCACAGCGCTGTTAGGCAGAGAGTTCCAGGATTTTGTCTGTGTGGTGTAGGTACCCTCACAGCGCTGTTAGGGATGGAGTTCCAGGATTTTGTCCCTGTGGTGTCGGTAAACTCACAGTGCTGTTAGGCAGGGAGTTCCAGGATTTTGTCTGTGTGGTGTAGGTACACCCACAGGGCTGTTAGGGAGGGAGTTCCTGAATTTGTCCGTGTGGTGTAGGTACTCCCACAGTGCTGTTAGGGAGGGAGTTCCAGGATTTTATCAATGTGGTGTAGTTACACCCGTAGTGGTGTTAGGGATGGATTTCCAGTATTTTGCCCCTGTGGTGTAGATACACCCACAGTGCTGTTAGGGAGGGAGTTCCAGTATTTTGCCCCTGTGGTGTAGGTACACCCACGGTGCTGTTTGGGAGGGAGTTCCAGGATTTTGTCTGTGTGGTGTAGGTACACCCACAGAGCTGTTATGGAGGCAGTTCCAGGATTTTGTCCGTGTGATGTAGGTACACCGACAGTGCTGTTAGGGAGGGAGTTCCAGGATTTGGTCCCGTGTTGTATTGGTTCACCCACAGTGCTGTTAGGGAGGGAGTTCCAGGATTTTTGCTTGTGGTGTAGGTACACCCACAGCGCTGTTAGGGAGGGAGTTCCAGGATTTTATCCCTGTGGTGCAGGTACCCCCACAGTGCTGTTAGGGAGGGAGTTCCAGGATTTTGTCCGTGTGTTGTACTTACACCCACGCTGCTGTTAGGGAGGGAGTTCCAGGATTTGGTCCCTTGTGGTGTAGGTACACCCACCGTGCTGTTAGGGAGGGAGTTCCTGGTTTTTGTCCCTTTGGTGTAGGTACACACACAGTGCTGTTAGGGAGGGAGTTCCAGGATTTTGTCTGTGTGGTGTAGGTACACCCACAGTGCTGTTAGGGAGGGAGTTCCAGGATTTTGTCCATGTTGTGTAGGTACAGCCACAGTGCTGTTAGGGAGGGAGTTCCAGGATTTTGTCTGTGTGGTGTAGGTACACCCACAGTGCTGTAAGGGAGGGAGTTCCAGGAATTTGTCCGTGTGGTGTAGGTGCACCCACAGTGCTGTTAGGGAGGGAATTCCAGGATTTTATTAATGTGTTGTAGTTACACCCACAGTGGTGTTAGGGATGGATTTCCAGGATTTGTCCGTGTGGTGTAGGTACACCCACAGTCCTATTAGGGATGGAGTTCCAGGATATTGTCCATGTGGTTTATGTACCCCCACAGTGCTCTTAGATAGGGAGTTCCAGGATTTTGTCCCGTGTGGTGTCGGTACACCCACGGTGCTTTTAGGCAGGGGGTTCCAGGATTTTGTCCGTGTGGTGTAGGTACTCCCACAGTGCTGTTAGTGAGCGAGTTCCAGTATTTTGTCCCGTGTGGTGTAGGTACACCCACTGTGCTTTTAGGCAGGGAATTCTATGATTTTGTCCGTGTGGTGTAGGTTCACCCACAGCGCTGTTAGGCAGGGAGTTCCGGGATTTTGTCCGTGTGGTGTAGGTACATCCACAGTGCTGTTAGGGATGGAGTTCCAGGATTTTATCAATGTGGTGTAGTTACACCCGCAGTGGTTTTAGGGATGGATTTCCAGGATTTTGTCCCTGTGGTGTAGGTAAACTCACAGCGCTGTTAGGCAGAGAGTTCCAGGATTTTGTCTGTGTGGTGTAGGTACCCTCACAGCGCTGTTAGGGATGGAGTTCCAGGATTTTGTCCCTGTGGTGTAGGTAAACTCACAGTGCTGTTAGGCAGGGAGTTCCAGGATTTTGTCTGTGTGGTGTAGGTACACCCACAGGGCTGTTAGGGAGGGAGTTCCTGAATTTGTCCGTGTGGTGTAGGTACTCCCACAGTGCTGTTAGGGAGGGAGTTTCAGGATTTTATCAATGTGGTGTAGTTACACCCGTAGTGGTGTTAGGGATGGATTTCCAGTATTTTGCCCCTGTGGTGTAGATACTCCCACAGTGCTGTTAGGGAGGGAGTTCCAGTATTTTGCCCCTGTGGTGTAGGTACACCCACAGTGTGGTTAGGGAGGGAGTTCCAGGATTTTATCCCTGTGGTGTAGGTACACCCACGGTGCTGTTTGGGAGGGAGTTCCAGGATTTTGTCTGTGTGGTGTAGGTACACCCACAGAGCTGTTATGGAGGCAGTTCCAGGATTTTGTCCGTGTGATGTAGGTACACCGACAGTGCTGTTAGGGAGGGAGTTCCAGGATTTGGTCCCGTGTTGTATTGGTTCACCCACAGTGCTGTTAGGGAGGGAGTTCCAGGATTTTTGCTTGTGGTGTAGGTACACCCACGCTGCTGTTAGGGACGGAGCTCCAGGATTTGGTCCCTTGTGGTGTAGGTACCCCACAGTGCTGTTAGGGAGGGAGTTCCAGGATATTGTTCTTGTGGTGTAGGTACACCCACCGTGCTATTAGGGAGGGAGTTCCAGGATTTTGTCTGTGTGGTGTAGGTACACCCACAGTGCTGTTAGGGAGGGAATTCCAGGATTTTGTCCATGTTGTGTAGGTACAGCCACAGTGCTGTTAGGGAGGGAGTTCCAGGATTTTGTCTGTGTGGTGTAGGTACACCCACAGTGCTGTTAGGGAGGGAGTTCCAGGATTTTGTCTGTGTGGTGTAGGTACACCCACAGTGCTGTTAGGGATGGAGTTCCAGGAATTTGTCCCTGTGGTGTAGGTACACCCACAGCGCTGTTAGGGAGGGAATTCCAGGATTTTATTAATGTGTTGTAGTTACACCCACAGTGGTGTTAGGGATGGATTTCCAGGATTTGTCCGTGTGGTGTAGGTGCACCCACAGTGCTGTTAGGGAGGGAATTCCAGGATTTTATTAATGTGTTGTAGTTACACCCACAGTGGTGTTAGGGATGGATTTCCAGGATTTGTCCGTGTGGTGTAGGTACACCCACAGTGCTGTTAGGGAGTGAGTTCCAGGATTTTGTCCGTGTGGTGTAGGTACACCCACAGTGCTGTTAGAGAGGGAGTTCCAGGATTTTGTCCCGTGTGGTGAAGGTACACCCACAGTGCTCTTAGAGAGCGATTTCCAGGATTTTGTCCTGTGTGATGTAGGTACACCCACGGTGCTTTTAGGCAAGGGGTTCCAGGATTTTGTCCGTGTGGTGTAGGTACTCCCACAGTGCTGTTAGGGAGGGAGTTCCAGGATTTTGTCTGTGTGGTATAGGTACACCCACAGTGCTGTTAGGGAGGGAGTGCAGGATTTTGTCCGTGTGGTGTAGGTACACTCACAGCGCTGTTAGGGAGGGAGATCCTGGATTTTGTCCCTGTGGTGTAGGTAAACTCACAGCGCTGTAAGGGAGGGAGTTCCAGGAATTTGTCCGTGTGGTGTTGGTACACCCACAGTGCTGTAAGGGAGGGAGTTGCAGGATTTTGTCCATGTTGTTTAGGTGCACCCACAGTGCTGTTAGGGAGGGAGTTCCAGGATTTTATCAGTGTGGTGTAGTTACACCCACTGTGGTGTTAGGGATGGATTTCCCGGATTTTGTCTGTGTGGTGTAGGTACACCCACAGCGCTGTTAGGGAGGGAGTTCCAGGATTTTGTCCATGTGTTGTAGGTACACCCACAGTGCTGTTAGGGAGGGAGCACCAGGATTTTGTCCCCGTGTTGTGTAGGTACACCCACAGTGCTGTCAGGGTGGGAGTTCCAGGATTTTGTCCGTGTGGTGTAAGTACACCCACAGTCCTATTAGGGATGGAGTTCCAGGATATTGTCCATGTGGTGTATGTACCCCCACAGTGCTCTTAGATAGGGAGTTTCAGGATTTTGTCCCGTGTGGTGTCGGTACACCCACGGTGCTTTTAGGCAGGGGGTTCCAGGATTTTGTCCGTGTGGTGTAGGTACTCCCACAGTGCTGTTAGGGAGGGAGTTCCAGGATTTTGTCCCGTGTGGTGTAGGTACACCCACTGTGCTTTTAGGCAGGGAGTTCTAGGATTTTGTCCATGTGGTGTAGGTTCACCCACAGCGCTGTTAGGCAGGGAGTTCCGGGATTTTGTCTGTGTGGTGTAGGTACACTCACAGCGCTGTTAGGGATGTAGTTCCAGGATTTTATCAATGTGGTGTAGTTACACCCGCAGTGGTGTTGGGGATGGATTTCCAGGATTTTGTCCCTGTGGTGTAGGTAAACTCACAGCGCTGTTAGGCAGGGAGTTCCAGGATTTTGTCTGTGTGGTGTAGGTACACTCACAGCGCTGTTAGGGATGGAGTTCCAGGATTTTGTCCCTGTGGTGTAGGTAAACTCACAGTGCTGTTAGGCAGGGAGTTCCAGGATTTTGTCTGTGTGGTGTAGGTACACCCACAGGGCTGTTAGGGAGGGAGTTCCTGAATTTGTCCGTGTGGTGTAGGTACTCCCACAGTGCTGTTAGGGAGGGAGTTCCAGGATTTTATCAATGTGGTGTAGTTACACCCGTAGTGGTGTTAGTGATGGATTTCCAGGATTTTGTCCGTGTGTTGGAGGTACACCCACAGCGCAGTTAGGGTGGGAGTTCCAGGATTTTGTCTATGTGGTGTAGGTACACCCACAGTGCTGTTAGGGAGGGAGCACCAGGATTTTGTCCCCGTGTGGTGTAGGTACACCCACAATGCTGTTAGGGAGGGAGTTCCAGGATTTTGTCCGTGTTGTGTAGGTACACCCACAGTGCTGTTAGGGAGGGAGTTCCAGGATATTGTCCATGTGGTTTATGTACACCCACAGCGTTGTTAGGGAGGGAGTTCCAGGGTTTTGGCTGTGTGGTGTAGGTACATCCGCAGCGCTGTTAGGGAGGGTCTTCCAGGATTTTGTCACTGTGGTGTAGGTACACCCAAGGTGCTGTTAAGGATGGAGTTCTAGGATTTTGTTCGTGTGGTGTAGGTACACCCACAATGCTTTTAGGGAGGGAGTTCCAGTATTTTGCCCCTGTGGTGTAGATACACCCACAGTGCTGTTTGGGAGGGAGTTCCAGGATTTTGTCTGTGTGGTGTAGGTACACCCTCAGTGCTGTTAGGGAGGGAGTTCCAGGATTTTGTCCCGTGTTGTATTGGTTCACCCACAGTGCTGTTAGGGAGGGATTTCCAGGATTTTTCCCTGTGGTGTAGGTACACCCACAGCGCTGTTAGGGAGGGAGTTCCAGGATTTTATCCCTGTGGTACAGGTACCCCCACAGTGCTGTTAGGGAGGGAGTTCCAGGATTTTGTCCGTGTGTTGTACGTACACCCACAGTGCTGTTAGGGAGGGAGTTCCAGGATTTGGTCCCTTGTGGTGTAGGTACACCCTCCGTGCTGTTAGGGAGGGAGTTCCTGGTTTTTGTCCCTTTGGTGTAGGTACACTCACAGTGCTGTTAGGGAGGGAGTTCCAGGATTTTGTCCGTGTGGTGTAAGTACACCCACAGTGCTGTAAGGGAGGGAGTTGCAGGATTTTGTCCGTGTGGTGTAGGTTCACCCACAGTGCTGTTAGGGAGGGAGTTCCAGGATTTTATCAGTGTGGTGTAGTAACACCCACGGTGCTTTTAGGCAGGGAGTTCCAGGATTTTGTCCGTGTGGTGTAGCTTCACCCACAGCGCTGTTAGGCAGGGAGTTCCGGGATTTTGTCTGTGTGGGGTAGGTACACCCACAGTGCTGTTAGGGAGGGAGTGCAGGATTTTGTCCGTGTGGTGTAGGTACACTCACAGCGCTGTTAGGGAGGGAGTTCCTGGATTTTGTCCCTGTGGTGTAGGTAAATTCACAGCGCTGTAAGGGAGGGAGTTCCAGGATTTTGTCCCTGTGGTGTAGGTACACCCACAGTGCTGTAAGGGAGGGATTTCCAGGATTTTGTCCGTGTGGTGTAGGTACACCCACAGTGCTGTTAGGGAGGGAGCACCAGGATTTTGTCCCCGTGTTGTGTAGGTACACCCACAATGCTGTTAGGGAGGGAGTTCCAGTATTTTGCCCCTGTGGTGTAGGTACACCCACAGTGCTGTTAGGGAGGGAGTGCAGGATTTTGTCCGTGTGGTGTAGGTACACCCACAGTGCTGTTTGGGAGGGAGTTCCAGGATTTTGTCTGTGTGGTGTAGGTACACCCACAGAGCTGTTATGGAGGCAGTTCCAGGATTTTGTCCGTGTGATGTAGGTACACCGACAGTGCTGTTAGGGAGGGAGTTCCATGATTTTATCCGTGTGGTGTAGGTGCCCCCACGGTGCTGTTAGGGAGGGAGCTCCTGGATTTTGTCCGTGTGGTGTAGGTACACCCTCAGTGCTGTTAGGGAGGGAGTTCCAGGATTTTGTCCCGTGTTGTATTGGTTCACCCACAGTGCTGTTAGGGAGGGATTTCCAGGATTTTTCCCTGTGGTGTAGGTACACCCACAGCGCTGTTAGGGAAGGAGTTCCAGGATTTTATCCCTGTGGTGCAGGTACCCCCACAGTGCTGTTAGGGAGGGAGTTCCAGGATTTTGTCCGTGTGTTGTACGTACACCCACAGTGCTGTTAGGGAGGGAGTTCCAGGATTTGGTCCCTTGTGGTGTAGGTACACCCACCGTGCTGTTAGGGAGGGAGTTCCTGGTTTTTGTCCGTTTGGTGTAGGTACACTCACAGTGCTGTTAGGGAGGGAGTTCCAGGATTTTGTCCGTGTGGTGTAGGTACACCCACACTGTTGTTAGGGAGGGAATTCCGGGATTTTGTCCGTGTGGTGTAGGTACACCCACAGTGCTGTTAGGGAGTGAGTTCCAGGGTTTTGTCCGTGTGGTGTAGGTACACCCACAGTGCTGTTAGTGAGTGAGTTCCAGGATTTTGTCCGTGTGGTGTAGGTACACCCACAGTGCTGTTAGGGAGTGAGTTTCAGGATTTTGTCCGTGTGGTGCAGGTAAACCCACAGTGCTCTTAGATAGGGAGTTCCAGGGTTTTGTCCCGTGTGGTGTAGGTACACCCACGGTGCTTTTAGGCAGGGGGTTCCAGGATTTTGTCCGTGTGGTGTAGGTACTCCCACAGTGCTGTTAGGGAGGGAGTTCCAGGATTTAGTCCAGTGTGGTGTAGGTTCACCCACTGTGCTTTTAGGCAGGGAGTTCTAGGATTTTGTCCATGTGGTGTAGGTTCACCCACATTGCTGTTAGGCAGGGAGTTCCTGGATTTTGTCCATGTGGTGTAGGTATACCTACTGTGCTGTTAGGGAGGGAATTCCAGGATTTTGTCCCGTGTGGTATTGGTTCACCCAAAGTGCTGTTAGGGAGGGAGTTCCAGGATTTTTCCCTGTGGTGTAGGTACACCCACAGCGCTGTTAGGGAGGGAGTTCCAGATTTTATCCCTGTGGTGTCGGTACACCCACAGTGCTGTTAGGGAGGGAGTTCCAGGATTTTGTCCGTGTGTTGTAGGTACACCCGCGCTGCTGTTAGGGACGGAGCTCCAGGATTTGGTCCCTTGTGGTGTTGGTACACACACCGTGCTGTTAGGGAGGGAGTTCCTGGTTTTTGTCCCTTTGGTGTAGGTACACCCACAGTGCTGTTAGGGAGGGAGTTCCAGGATTTTGTCCGTGTGGTGTAGGTACACCCATGCTGCTGTTAGGGAGGGAATTCCGCGATTTTGTCCGTGTGGTGTAGGTACACCCATAGTGCTGTTAGGGAGGGAGTTCCAGGATTTTGTCCATGTGGTGTAGGTACACCCACAGTGCTGTAAGGGAGGGAGTTCCAGGAATTTGTCCGTGTGGTGTAGGTACACCCAGAGTGCTGTTAGGGAGGGAATTCCAGGGAATTCCAGGATTTTATTAATGTGTTGTAGTTACACCCACAGTGGTGTTAGGGATGGATTTCCAGGATTTGTCCGTGTGGTGTAGGTACACCCACAGTGCTGTTAGGGAGTGAGTTCCAGGATTTTGTCCGTGTGGTGTAGGTACACCCACAGTGCTCTTAGAGAGCGATTTCCAGGATTTTGTCCTGTGTGATGTAGGTACACCCACGGTGCTTTTAGGCAGGGAGTTCCAGGATTTTGTCCGTGTGGTGTAGGTACACCCACAGTGCTCTTAGAGAGCGATTTCCAGGATTTTGTCCTGTGTGATGTAGGTACACCCACGGTGCTTTTAGGCAGGGAGTTCCAGGATTTTGTCCGTGTGGTGTAGCTTCACCCACAGCGCTGTTAGGCAGGGAGATCCGGGATTTTGTCTGTGTGGGGTAGGTACACCCACAGTGCTGTTAGGGAGGGAATGCAGGATTTTGTCCGTGTGGTGTAGGTACACTCACAGCGCTGTTTGGAAGGGAGATCTTGGATTTTGTCCCTGTGGTGTAGGTAAACTCACAGCGCTGTAAGGGAGGGAGTTCCAGGATTTTGTCCGTGTGGTGTAGGTACACCCACAGTGCTGTACGGGAGGGAGTTGCAGGATTTTGTCCGTGTTGTTTAGGTACACCCACACTGCTGTTAGGGAGGGAGTTCCAGGATTTTATCAGTGTGGTGTAGTTACACCCACTGTGGTGTTAGGGATGGATTTCCAGGATTTTGTCCGTGTGGTGTAGGTACACCCACGGTGCTGTTAGGGAGGGACTTCCAGGATTTTGTCCATGTGTTGTAGGTACACCCACAGTGCTGTTAGGGAGGGAGCCCCAGGATTTTGTCCCCGTGTTGTGTAGGTACACCCACAGTGCTGTCAGGGTGGGAGTTCCAGGATTTTGTCCGTGTGGTGTAAGTACACCCACAGTCCTATTAGGGATGGAGTTCCAGGATATTGTCCATGTGGTGTATGTACCCCCACAGTGCTCTTAGATAGGGAGTTCCAGGATTTTGTCCCGTGTGGTGTCGGTACACCCACGGTGCTTTTAGGCAGGGGGTTCCAGGATTTTGTCCGTGTGGTGTAGGTACTCCCACAGTGCTGTTAGTGAGCGAGTTCCAGTATTTTGTCCCGTGTGGTGTAGGTACACCCACTGTGCTTTTAGGCAGGGAATTCTATGATTTTGTCCGTGTGGTGTAGGTTCACCCACAGCGCTGTTAGGCAGGGAGTTCCGGGATTTTGTCTGTGTGGTGTAGGTACACTCACATCGCTGTTAGGGATGGAGTTCCAGGATTTTATCAATGTGGTGTAGTTACACCCGCAGTGGTTTTAGGGATGGATTTCCAGGATTTTGTCCCTGTGGTGTAGGTAAACTCACAGCGCTGTTAGGCAGAGAGTTCCAGGATTTTGTCTGTGTGGTGTAGGTACCCTCACAGCGCTGTTAGGGATGGAGTTCCAGGATTTTGTCCCTGTGGTGTCGGTAAACTCACAGTGCTGTTAGGGAGGGAGTTCCAGGATTTTGTCCCTGTGGTGTCGGTAAACTCACAGCGCTGTTAGGCAGGGAGTTCCAGGATTTTGTCTGTGTGGTGTAGGTACACCCACAGGGCTGTTAGGGAGGGAGTTCCTGAATTTGTCCGTGTGGTGTAGGTACTCCCACAGTGCTGTTAGGGAGGGAGTTCCAGGATTTTATCAATGTGGTGTAGTTACACCCGTAGTGGTGTTAGGGATGGATTTCCAGTATTTTGCCCCTGTGGTGTAGATACACCCACAGTGCTGTTAGGGAGGGAGTTCCAGTATTTTGCCCCTGTGGTGTAGGTACACCCACGGTGCTGTTTGGGAGGGAGTTCCAGGATTTTGTCTGTGTGGTGTAGGTACACCCACAGAGCTGTTATGGAGGCAGTTCCAGGATTTTGTCCGTGTGATGTAGGTACACCGACAGTGCTGTTAGGGAGGGAGTTCCATGATTTGGTCCCGTGTTGTATTGGTTCACCCACAGTGCTGTTAGGGAGGGAGTTCCAGGATTTTTGCTTGTGGTGTAGGTACACCCACAGTGCTGTTAGGGAGGGAGTTCCAGGATTTTATCCCTGTGGTGCAGGTACCCCCACAGTGCTGTTAGGGAGGGAGTTCCAGGATTTTGTCCGTGTGTTGTACTTACACCCACGCTGCTGTTAGGGACGGAGCTCCAGGATTTGGTCCCTTGTGGTGTAGGTACACCCACCGTGCTGTTAGGGAGGGAGTTCCTGGTTTTTGTCCCTTTGGTGTAGGTACACACACAATGCTGTTAGGGAGGGAGTTCCAGGATTTTGTCCCTGTGGTGTAGGTACACCCACAGTGCTGTTAGGGAGGGAGTTCCAGGATTTTGTCCATGTTGTGTAGGTACAGCCACAGTGCTGTTAGGGAGGGAGTTCCAGGATTTTGTCCCTTTGGTGTAGGTACACACACAGTGCTGTTAGGGAGGGAGTTCCAGGATTTTGTCCCTGTGGTGTAGGTACACCCACAGTGCTGTTAGGGAGGGAGTTCCAGGATTTTGTCTGTGTGGTGTAGGTACACCCACAGTGCTGTTAGGGAGGGAATTCCAGGATTTTATTAATGTGTTGTAGTTACACCCACAGTGGTGTTAGGGATGGATTTCCAGGATTTGTCCGTGTGGTGTAGGTACACCCACCGTGCTGTTAGGGAGTGAGTTCCAGGATTTTGTCCGTGTGGTGTAGGTACACCCACAGTGCTGTTAGAGAGGGAGTTCCAGGATTTTGTCCCGTGTGGTGAAGGTACACCCACAGTGCTCTTAGAGAGCGATTTCCAGGATTTTGTCCTGTGTGATGTAGGTACACCCACGGTGCTTTTAGGCAAGGGGTTCCAGGATTTTGTCCGTGTGGTGTAGTTACACCCACTGTGGTGTTAGGGATGGATTTCCAGGATTTTGTCTGTGTGGTGTAGGTACACTCACAGCGCTGTAAGGGAGGGAGTTCCAGGATTTTGTCCGTGTGGTGTAGGTACACCCACAGTGCTGTACGGGAGGGAGTTGCAGGATTTTGTCCGTGTTGTTTAGGTACACACACACTGCTGTTAGGGAGGGAGTTCCAGGATTTTATCAGTGTGGTGTAGTTACACCCACTGTAGTGTTAGGGATGGATTTCCAGGATTTTGTCCGTGTGGTGTAGGTACACCCACGGTGCTGTTAGGGAGGGACTTCCAGGATTTTGTCCATGTGTTGTAGGTACGCCCACAGTGCTGTTAGGGAGGGAGCCCCAGGATTTTGTCCCCGTGTTGTGTAGGTACACCCACAGTGCTGTCAGGGTGGGAATTCCAGGATTTTGTCCGTGTGGTGTAAGTACACCCACAGTCCTATTAGGGATGGAGTTCCAGGATATTGTCCATGTGGTGTATGTACCCCCACAGTGCTCTTAGATAGGGAGTTCCAGGATTTTGTCCCGTGTGGTGTCGGTACACCCACGGTGCTTTTAGGCAGGGGGTTCCAGGATTTTGTCCGTGTGGTGTAGGTACTCCCACAGTGCTGTTAGTGAGCGAGTTCCAGTATTTTGTCCCGTGTGGTGTAGGTACACCCACTGTGCTTTTAGGCAGGGAGTTCTAGGATTTTGTCCGTGTGGTGTAGGTTCACCCACAGCGCTGTTAGGCAGGGAGTTCCGGGATTTTGTCTGTGTGGTGTAGGTACACTCACATCGCTGTTAGGGATGGAGTTCCAGGATTTTATCAATGTGGTGTAGTTACACCCGCAGTGGTTTTAGGGATGGATTTCCAGGATTTTGTCCCTGTGGTGTAGGTAAACTCACAGCGCTGTTAGGCAGAGAGTTCCAGGATTTTGTCTGTGTGGTGTAGGTACCCTCACAGCGCTGTTAGGGATGGAGTTCCAGGATTTTGTCCCTGTGGTGTCGGTAAACTCACAGTGCTGTTAGGCAGGGAGTTCCAGGATTTTGTCTGTGTGGTGTAGGTACACCCACAGGGCTGTTAGGGAGGGAGTTCCTGAATTTGTCCGTGTGGTGTAGGTACTCCCACAGTGCTGTTAGGGAGGGAGTTCCAGGATTTTATCAATGTGGTGTAGTTACACCCGTAGTGGTGTTAGGGATGGATTTCCAGTATTTTGCCCCTGTGGTGTAGATACACCCACAGTGCTGTTAGGGAGGGAGTTCCAGTATTTTGCCCCTGTGGTGTAGGTACACCCACGGTGCTGTTTGGGAGGGAGTTCCAGGATTTTGTCTGTGTGGTGTAGGTACACCCACAGAGCTGTTATGGAGGCAGTTCCAGGATTTTGTCCGTGTGATGTAGGTACACCGACAGTGCTGTTAGGGAGGGAGTTCCATGATTTGGTCCCGTGTTGTATTGGTTCACCCACAGTGCTGTTAGGGAGGGAGTTCCAGGATTTTATCCCTGTGGTGCAGGTACCCCCACAGTGCTGTTAGGGAGGGAGTTCCAGGATTTTGTCCGTGTGTTGTACTTACACCCACGCTGCTGTTAGGGACGGAGCTCCAGGATTTGGTCCCTTGTGGTGTAGGTACACCCACCGTGCTGTTAGGGAGGGAGTTCCTGGTTTTTGTCCCTTTGGTGTAGGTACACACACAATGCTGTTAGGGAGGGAGTTCCAGGATTTTGTCCCTGTGGTGTAGGTACACCCACAGTGCTGTTAGGGAGGGAGTTCCAGGATTTTGTCCATGTTGTGTAGGTACAGCCACAGTGCTGTTAGGGAGGGAGTTCCAGGATTTTGTCCCTTTGGTGTAGGTACACCCACAGTGCTGTTAGGGAGGGAGTTCCAGGATTTTGTCCCTGTGGTGTAGGTACACCCACAGTGCTGTTAGGGAGGGAGTTCCAGGATTTTGTCTGTGTGGTGTAGGTACACCCACAGTGCTGTTAGGGAGGGAATTCCAGGATTTTATTAATGTGTTGTAGTTACACCCACAGTGGTGTTAGGGATGGATTTCCAGGATTTGTCCGTGTGGTGTAGGTACACCCACCGTGCTGTTAGGGAGTGAGTTCCAGGATTTTGTCCGTGTGGTGTAGGTACACCCACAGTGCTGTTAGAGAGGGAGTTCCAGGATTTTGTCCCGTGTGGTGAAGGTACACCCACAGTGCTCTTAGAGAGCGATTTCCAGGATTTTGTCCTGTGTGATGTAGGTACACCCACGGTGCTTTTAGGCGAGGGGTTCCAGGATTTTGTCCGTGTGGTGTAGTTACACCCACTGTGGTGTTAGGGATGGATTTCCAGGATTTTGTCTGTGTGGTGTAGGTACACCCACAGCGCTGTTAGGGAGGGAGTTCCAGGATTTTGTCCATGTGTTGTAGGTACACCCACAGTGCTGTCAGGGAGGGAGCACCAGGATTTTGTCCCCGTGTTGTGTAGGTACACCCACAGTGCTGTCAGGGTGGGAGTTCCAGGATTTTGTCCGTGTGGTGTAAGTACACCCACAGTCCTATTAGGGATGGAGTTCCAGGATATTGTCCATGTGGTGTATGTACCCCCACAGTGCTCTTAGATAGGGAGTTCCAGGATTTTGTCCCGTGTGGTGTAGGTACACACACGGTGCTTTTAGGCAGGGGGTTCCAGGATTTTGTCCGTGTGGTGTAGGTACTCCCACAGTGCTGTTAGGGAGGGAGTTCCAGGATTTTGTCCCGTGTGGTGTAGGTACACCCACTGTGCTTTTAGGCAGGGAGTTCTAGGATTTTGTCCATGTGGTGTAGGTTCACCCACAGCGCTGTTAGGCAGGGAGTTCCGGGATTTTGTCTGTGTGGTGTAGGTACACTCACAGCGCTGTTAGGGATGTAGTTCCAGGATTTTATCAATGTGGTGTAGTTACACCCGCAGTGGTGTTAGGGATGGATTTCCAGGATTTTGTCCCTGTGGTGTAGGTAAACTCACAGCGCTGTTAGGCAGGGAGTTCCAGGATTTTGTCTGTGTGGTGTAGGTACACTCACAGCGCTGTTAGGGATGGAGTTCCAGGATTTTGTCCCTGTGGTGTAGGTAAACTCACAGTGCTGTTAGGGAGGGAGTTCCTGGTTTTTGTCCCTTTGGTGTAGGTACACACACAGTGCTGTTAGGGAGGGAGTTCCAGGATTTTGTCCCTGTGGTGTAGGTACACCCACAGTGCTGTTAGGGAGGGAGTTCCAGGATTTTGTCCATGTTGTGTAGGTACAGCCACAGTGCTGTTAGGGAGGGAGTTCCAGGATTTTGTCCCTTTGGTGTAGGTACACACACAGTGCTGTTAGGGAGGGAGTTCCAGGATTTTGTCCCTGTGGTGTAGGTACACCCACAGTGCTGTTAGGGAGGGAGTTCCAGGATTTTGTCTGTGTGGTGTAGGTACACCCACAGTGCTGTTAGGGAGGGAATTCCAGGATTTTATTAATGTGTTGTAGTTACACCCACAGTGGTGTTAGGGATGGATTTCCAGGATTTGTCCGTGTGGTGTAGGTACACCCACCGTGCTGTTAGGGAGTGAGTTCCAGGATTTTGTCCGTGTGGTGTAGGTACACCCACAGTGCTGTTAGAGAGGGAGTTCCAGGATTTTGTCCCCGTGTGGTGTAGGTACACCCACAGTGCTCTTAGAGAGCGATTTCCAGGATTTTGTCCTGTGTGATGTAGGTACACCCACGGTGCTTTTAGGCAAGGGGTTCCAGGATTTTGTCCGTGTGGTGTAGTTACACCCACTGTGGTGTTAGGGATGGATTTCCAGGATTTTGTCTGTGTGGTGTAGGTACACCCACAGCGCTGTTAGGGAGGGAGTTCCAGGATTTTGTCCATGTGTTGTAGGTACACCCACAGTGCTGTTAGGGAGGGAGCACCAGGATTTTGTCCCCGTGTTGTGTAGGTACACCCACAGTGCTGTCAGGGTGGGAGTTCCAGGATTTTGTCCGTGTGGTGTAAGTACACCCACAGTCCTATTAGGGATGGAGTTCCAGGATATTGTCCATGTGGTGTATGTACCCCCACAGTGCTCTTAGATAGGGAGTTCCAGGATTTTGTCCCGTGTGGTGTAGGTACACACACGGTGCTTTTAGGCAGGGGGTTCCAGGATTTTGTCCGTGTGGTGTAGGTACTCCCACAGTGCTGTTAGGGAGGGAGTTCCAGGATTTTGTCCCGTGTGGTGTAGGTACACCCACTGTGCTTTTAGGCAGGGAGTTCTAGGATTTTGTCCATGTGGTGTAGGTTCACCCACAGCGCTGTTAGGCAGGGAGTTCCGGGATTTTGTCTGTGTGGTGTAGGTACACTCACAGCGCTGTTAGGGATGTAGTTCCAGGATTTTATCAATGTGGTGTAGTTACACCCGCAGTGGTGTTAGGGATGGATTTCCAGGATTTTGTCCCTGTGGTGTAGGTAAACTCACAGCGCTGTTAGGCAGGGAGTTCCAGGATTTTGTCTGTGTGGTGTAGGTACACTCACAGCGCTGTTAGGGATGGAGTTCCAGGATTTTGTCCCTGTGGTGTAGGTAAACTCACAGTGCTGTTAGGCAGGGAGTTCCAGGATTTTGTCTGTGTGGTGTAGGTACACCCACAGGGCTGTTAGGGAGGGAGTTCCTGAATTTGTCCGTGTGGTGTAGGTACTCCCACAGTGCTGTTAGGGAGGGAGTTCCAGGATTTTATCAATGTGGTGTAGTTACACCCGTAGTGGTGTTAGTGATGGATTTCCAGGATTTTGTCCGTGTGTTGGAGGTACACCCACAGCGCAGTTAGGGTGGGAGTTCCAGGATTTTGTCTATGTGGTGTAGGTACACCCACAGTGCTGTTAGGGAGGGAGCACCAGGATTTTGTCCCCGTGTGGTGTAGGTACACCCACAATGCTGTTAGGGAGGGAGTTCCAGGATTTTGTCCGTGTTGTGTAGGTACACCCACAGTGCTGTTAGGGAGGGAGTTCCAGGATATTGTCCATGTGGGTTTATGTACACCCACAGCGTTGTTAGGGGAGGGAGTTCCAGGGTTTTGGCTGTGTGGTGTAGGTACATCCACAGCGCTGTTAGGGAGGGTCTTCCAGGATTTTGTCACTGTGGTGTAGGTACACCCAAGGTGCTGTTAAGGAGGGAGTTCTAGGATTTTGTTCGTGTGGTGTAGGTACACCCACAATGCTTTTAGGGAGGGAGTTCCAGTATTTTGCCCCTGTGGTGTAGATACACCCACAGTGCTGTTTGGGAGGGAGTTCCAGGATTTTGTCTGATTGGTGTGGGTACACCCACAGTGCTGTTAGGGAGGGAGTGCAGGATTTTGTCCGTGTGATGTAGGTACACCGACAGTGCTGTTAGGGAGGGAGTTCCAGGATTTTGTCCGTGTGATGTAGGTACACCGACAGTGCTGTTAGGGAGGGAGTTCCAGGATTTTTGCCTGTGGTGTAGGTACACCCACTGCGCTGTTACGGAGGGAGTTCCAGGATTTTGTCCGTGTGTTGTACTTACACCCACGCTGCTGTTAGGGACGGAGCTCCAGGATTTGGTCCCTTGTGGTGAAGGTACAGCCACCGTGCTGTTAGGGAGGGAGTTCCTGGTTTTTGTCCCTTTGGTGTAGGTACACCTACAGTGCTGTTAGGGAGGGAGTTCCAGGATTTTGTCCGTGTGGTGTAGATACACCCACGCTGTTGTTAGGGAGGGAATTCCGGGATTTTGTCCGTGTGGTGTAGGTACATCCACAGTGCTGTTAGGGAGGGAGTTCCAGGGTTTTGTCCGTGTGGTGTAGGTACACCCACAGTGCTGTTAGGAAGTGAGTTCCAGGATTTTGTCCGTGTGGTGTAGGTACACCCACAGTGCTGTTAGGGAGTGAGTTTCAGGATTTTGTCCGTGTGGTGTAGGTACACCCACAGTGTTGTTAGGGAGTGAGTTTCAGGATTTTGTCCGTGTGGTGTAGGTACACCCACAGCGCTGTTAGGGAGGGAGTTCCAGGATTTTGTCCGTGTGGTGTAGGTACACCCACAGTGCTGTTAGGGAGTGAGTTCCAGGATTTTGTCCCGTGTGGCGTAGGTACACCCTCAGTGCTCTTAGATTGGGAGTTCCAGGATTTTGTCCCGTGTGGTGTAGGTACACCCACGGTGCTTTTAGGCAGGGGGTTCCAGGATTTTGTCCGTGTGGTGTAGGTTCACCCACAGCGCTGTTAGTCAGGGAGTTCCAGGATTTTGTCTGTGTGGTGTAGGTACATGCACATGGCCGTTAGGCAGGAAGTTCCTGGATTTTGTCCGTGTAGTGTAGGTACACCCACAGTGCTGTTAGGGAGGGAGTTCCAGGATTTTGTCCGTGTGATGTAGGTACACCCACAGTGCTGTTAGGGAGGGAGTTCCAGGATTTTGTCCGTGTGGTGTAGGTACACCCACGCTGTTGTTAGTGAGGGAATTCCGGGATTTTGTCCGTGTGGTGTAGGTACTCCCGCAGTGCTGTTAGGGAGGGAGCTCCAGGATTTTGTCCGTGTTGTGTAGGTACATCCACAGTGCTGTTAGGGAGGGAATTCCAGGATTTTATTAATGTGTTGTAGTTACACCCACAGTGGTGTTAGGGATGGATTTCCAGGATTTGTCCGTGTGGTGTAGGTACATCCACAGTGCTGTTAGGGCGTGAGTTCCAGGATTTTGTCCGTGTGGTGTAGGTACACCCACGGTGCTTTTAGGCAAGATGTTCCAGGATTTTGTCCGTGTGGTGTAGGTACTCCCACAGTGCTGTTAGGGAGGGAGTTCCAGGACTTTGTCCCGTGTGGTGTAGGTACACCCACAGTGCTCTTAGAGAGGGAGTTCCAGGATTTTGTCCCGTGTGGTGTAGTAACACCCACGGTGCTTTTAGGCAGGGAGTTCCCGGATTTTGTCCGTGTGGTGTAGCTTCACCCACAGCGCTGTTAGGCAGGGAGATCCGGGATTTTGTCTGCGTGGGGTAGGTACACCCACAGTGCTGTTAGGGAGGGAGTGCAGGATTTTGTCCGTGTGGTGTAGGTACACTCACAGCGCTGTTAGGGAGGGAGATCCTGCATTTTGTCCCTGTGGTGTAGGTAAACTCACAGCGCTGTAAGGGAGGGAGTTCCAGGAATTTGTCCGTGTGGTGTAGGTACACCCACAGTGCTGTAAGGGAGGGAGTTGCAGGATTTTGTCCGTGTTGTTTAGGTACACCCACAGTGCTGTTAGGGAGGGAGTTCCAGGATTTTATCAGTATGGTGTAGTTACACCCACTGTGGTGTTAGGGATGGATTTCCCGGATTTTGTCCGTGTGGTGTAGGTACACCCACAGTGCTGTTAGGGAGGGAGTTCCAGGATTTTATCCCTGTGGTGCAGGTACCCCCACAGTGCTGTTAGGGAGGGAGTTCCAGGATTTTGTCCGTGTGTTGTACTTACACCCACGCTGCTGTTAGGGACGGAGCTCCAGGATTTGGTCCCTTGTGGTGTAGGTACACCCACCGTGCTGTTAGGGAGGGAGTTCCTGGTTTTTGTCCCTTTGGTGTAGGTACACACACAATGCTGTTAGGGAGGGAGTTCCAGGATTTTGTCCCTGTGGTGTAGGTACACCCACAGTGCTGTTAGGGAGGGAGTTCCAGGATTTTGTCCATGTTGTGTAGGTACAGCCACAGTGCTGTTAGGGAGGGAGTTCCAGGATTTTGTCCCTTTGGTGTAGGTACACCCACAGTGCTGTTAGGGAGGGAGTTCCAGGATTTTGTCCCTGTGGTGTAGGTACACCCACAGTGCTGTTAGGGAGGGAGTTCCAGGATTTTGTCTGTGTGGTGTAGGTACACCCACAGTGCTGTTAGGGAGGGAATTCCAGGATTTTATTAATGTGTTGTAGTTACACCCACAGTGGTGTTAGGGATGGATTTCCAGGATTTGTCCGTGTGGTGTAGGTACACCCACCGTGCTGTTAGGGAGTGAGTTCCAGGATTTTGTCCGTGTGGTGTAGGTACACCCACAGTGCTGTTAGAGAGGGAGTTCCAGGATTTTGTCCCGTGTGGTGAAGGTACACCCACAGTGCTCTTAGAGAGCGATTTCCAGGATTTTGTCCTGTGTGATGTAGGTACACCCACGGTGCTTTTAGGCGAGGGGTTCCAGGATTTTGTCCGTGTGGTGTAGTTACACCCACTGTGGTGTTAGGGATGGATTTCCAGGATTTTGTCTGTGTGGTGTAGGTACACCCACAGCGCTGTTAGGGAGGGAGTTCCAGGATTTTGTCCATGTGTTGTAGGTACACCCACAGTGCTGTCAGGGAGGGAGCACCAGGATTTTGTCCCCGTGTTGTGTAGGTACACCCACAGTGCTGTCAGGGTGGGAGTTCCAGGATTTTGTCCGTGTGGTGTAAGTACACCCACAGTCCTATTAGGGATGGAGTTCCAGGATATTGTCCATGTGGTGTATGTACCCCCACAGTGCTCTTAGATAGGGAGTTCCAGGATTTTGTCCCGTGTGGTGTAGGTACACACACGGTGCTTTTAGGCAGGGGGTTCCAGGATTTTGTCCGTGTGGTGTAGGTACTCCCACAGTGCTGTTAGGGAGGGAGTTCCAGGATTTTGTCCCGTGTGGTGTAGGTACACCCACTGTGCTTTTAGGCAGGGAGTTCTAGGATTTTGTCCATGTGGTGTAGGTTCACCCACAGCGCTGTTAGGCAGGGAGTTCCGGGATTTTGTCTGTGTGGTGTAGGTACACTCACAGCGCTGTTAGGGATGTAGTTCCAGGATTTTATCAATGTGGTGTAGTTACACCCGCAGTGGTGTTAGGGATGGATTTCCAGGATTTTGTCCCTGTGGTGTAGGTAAACTCACAGCGCTGTTAGGCAGGGAGTTCCAGGATTTTGTCTGTGTGGTGTAGGTACACTCACAGCGCTGTTAGGGATGGAGTTCCAGGATTTTGTCCCTGTGGTGTAGGTAAACTCACAGTGCTGTTAGGGAGGGAGTTCCTGGTTTTTGTCCCTTTGGTGTAGGTACACACACAGTGCTGTTAGGGAGGGAGTTCCAGGATTTTGTCCCTGTGGTGTAGGTACACCCACAGTGCTGTTAGGGAGGGAGTTCCAGGATTTTGTCCATGTTGTGTAGGTACAGCCACAGTGCTGTTAGGGAGGGAGTTCCAGGATTTTGTCCCTTTGGTGTAGGTACACACACAGTGCTGTTAGGGAGGGAGTTCCAGGATTTTGTCCCTGTGGTGTAGGTACACCCACAGTGCTGTTAGGGAGGGAGTTCCAGGATTTTGTCTGTGTGGTGTAGGTACACCCACAGTGCTGTTAGGGAGGGAATTCCAGGATTTTATTAATGTGTTGTAGTTACACCCACAGTGGTGTTAGGGATGGATTTCCAGGATTTGTCCGTGTGGTGTAGGTACACCCACCGTGCTGTTAGGGAGTGAGTTCCAGGATTTTGTCCGTGTGGTGTAGGTACACCCACAGTGCTGTTAGAGAGGGAGTTCCAGGATTTTGTCCCGTGTGGTGAAGGTACACCCACAGTGCTCTTAGAGAGCGATTTCCAGGATTTTGTCCTGTGTGATGTAGGTACACCCACGGTGCTTTTAGGCAAGGGGTTCCAGGATTTTGTCCGTGTGGTGTAGTTACACCCACTGTGGTGTTAGGGATGGATTTCCAGGATTTTGTCTGTGTGGTGTAGGTACACCCACAGCGCTGTTAGGGAGGGAGTTCCAGGATTTTGTCCATGTGTTGTAGGTACACCCACAGTGCTGTTAGGGAGGGAGCACCAGGATTTTGTCCCCGTGTTGTGTAGGTACACCCACAGTGCTGTCAGGGTGGGAGTTCCAGGATTTTGTCCGTGTGGTGTAAGTACACCCACAGTCCTATTAGGGATGGAGTTCCAGGATATTGTCCATGTGGTGTATGTACCCCCACAGTGCTCTTAGATAGGGAGTTCCAGGATTTTGTCCCGTGTGGTGTAGGTACACACACGGTGCTTTTAGGCAGGGGGTTCCAGGATTTTGTCCGTGTGGTGTAGGTACTCCCACAGTGCTGTTAGGGAGGGAGTTCCAGGATTTTGTCCCGTGTGGTGTAGGTACACCCACTGTGCTTTTAGGCAGGGAGTTCTAGGATTTTGTCCATGTGGTGTAGGTTCACCCACAGCGCTGTTAGGCAGGGAGTTCCGGGATTTTGTCTGTGTGGTGTAGGTACACTCACAGCGCTGTTAGGGATGTAGTTCCAGGATTTTATCAATGTGGTGTAGTTACACCCGCAGTGGTGTTAGGGATGGATTTCCAGGATTTTGTCCCTGTGGTGTAGGTAAACTCACAGCGCTGTTAGGCAGGGAGTTCCAGGATTTTGTCTGTGTGGTGTAGGTACACTCACAGCGCTGTTAGGGATGGAGTTCCAGGATTTTGTCCCTGTGGTGTAGGTAAACTCACAGTGCTGTTAGGCAGGGAGTTCCAGGATTTTGTCTGTGTGGTGTAGGTACACCCACAGGGCTGTTAGGGAGGGAGTTCCTGAATTTGTCCGTGTGGTGTAGGTACTCCCACAGTGCTGTTAGGGAGGGAGTTCCAGGATTTTATCAATGTGGTGTAGTTACACCCGTAGTGGTGTTAGTGATGGATTTCCAGGATTTTGTCCGTGTGTTGGAGGTACACCCACAGCGCAGTTAGGGTGGGAGTTCCAGGATTTTGTCTATGTGGTGTAGGTACACCCACAGTGCTGTTAGGGAGGGAGCACCAGGATTTTGTCCCCGTGTGGTGTAGGTACACCCACAATGCTGTTAGGGAGGGAGTTCCAGGATTTTGTCCGTGTTGTGTAGGTACACCCACAGTGCTGTTAGGGAGGGAGTTCCAGGATATTGTCCATGTGGTTTATGTACACCCACAGCGTTGTTAGGGAGGGAGTTCCAGGGTTTTGGCTGTGTGGTGTAGGTACATCCACAGCGCTGTTAGGGAGGGTCTTCCAGGATTTTGTCACTGTGGTGTAGGTACACCCAAGGTGCTGTTAAGGAGGGAGTTCTAGGATTTTGTTCGTGTGGTGTAGGTACACCCACAATGCTTTTAGGGAGGGAGTTCCAGTATTTTGCCCCTGTGGTGTAGATACACCCACAGTGCTGTTTGGGAGGGAGTTCCAGGATTTTGTCTGATTGGTGTGGGTACACCCACAGTGCTGTTAGGGAGGGAGTGCAGGATTTTGTCCGTGTGATGTAGGTACACCGACAGTGCTGTTAGGGAGGGAGTTCCAGGATTTTGTCCGTGTGATGTAGGTACACCGACAGTGCTGTTAGGGAGGGAGTTCCAGGATTTTTGCCTGTGGTGTAGGTACACCCACTGCGCTGTTACGGAGGGAATTCCAGGATTTTATCCCTGTGGTGCAGGTACCCCCACAGTGCTGTTAGGGACGGAGCTCCAGGATTTGGTCCCTTGTGGTGAAGGTACAACCACCGTGCTGTTAGGGAGGGAGTTCCTGGTTTTTGTCCCTTTGCTGTAGGTACACACACAGTGCTGTTAGGGAGGGAGTTCCAGGATTTTGTCCGTGTGGTGTAGATACACCCACGCTGTTGTTAGGGAGGGAATTCCGGGATTTTGTCCGTGTGGTGTAGGTACATCCACAGTGCTGTTAGGGAGGGAGTTCCAGGGTTTTGTCCGTGTGGTGTAGGTACACCCACAGTGCTGTTAGGAAGTGAGTTCCAGGATTTTGTCCGTGTGGTGTAGGTACACCCACAGTGCTGTTAGGGAGTGAGTTTCAGGATTTTGTCCGTGTGGTGTAGGTACACCCACAGTGTTGTTAGGGAGTGAGTTTCAGGATTTTGTCCGTGTGGTGTAGGTACACCCACAGCGCTGTTAGGGAGGGAGTTCCAGGATTTTGTCCGTGTGGTGTAGGTACACCCACAGTGCTGTTAGGGAGTGAGTTCCAGGATTTTGTCCCGTGTGGCGTAGGTACACCCTCAGTGCTCTTAGATTGGGAGTTCCAGGATTTTGTCCCGTGTGGTGTAGGTACACCCACGGTGCTTTTAGGCAGGGGGTTCCAGGATTTTGTCCGTGTGGTGTAGGTTCACCCACAGCGCTGTTAGTCAGGGAGTTCCAGGATTTTGTCTGTGTGGTTGTAGGTACATGCACATGGCCGTTAGGCAGGAAGTTCCTGGATTTTGTCCGTGTAGTGTAGGTACACCCACAGTGCTGTTAGGGAGGGAGTTCCAGGATTTTGTCCGTGTGATGTAGGTACACCCACAGTGCTGTTAGGGAGGGAGTTCCAGGATTTTGTCCGTGTGGTGTAGGTACACCCACGCTGTTGTTAGTGAGGGAATTCCGGGATTTTGTCCGTGTGGTGTAGGTACTCCCGCAGTGCTGTTAGGGAGGGAGCTCCAGGATTTTGTCCGTGTTGTGTAGGTACATCCACAGTGCTGTTAGGGAGGGAATTCCAGGATTTTATTAATGTGTTGTAGTTACACCCACAGTGGTGTTAGGGATGGATTTCCAGGATTTGTCCGTGTGGTGTAGGTACATCCACAGTGCTGTTAGGGCGTGAGTTCCAGGATTTTCTCCGTGTGGTGTAGGTACACCCACGGTGCTTTTAGGCAAGATGTTCCAGGATTTTGTCCGTGTGGTGTAGGTACTCCCACAGTGCTGTTAGGGAGGGAGTTCCAGGACTTTGTCCCGTGTGGTGTAGGTACACCCACAGTGCTCTTAGAGAGGGAGTTCCAGGATTTTGTCCCGTGTGGTGTAGTAACACCCACGGTGCTTTTAGGCAGGGAGTTCCCGGATTTTGTCCGTGTGGTGTAGCTTCACCCACAGCGCTGTTAGGCAGGGAGATCCGGGATTTTGTCTGCGTGGGGTAGGTACACCCACAGTGCTGTTAGGGAGGGAGTGCAGGATTTTGTCCGTGTGGTGTAGGTACACTCACAGCGCTGTTAGGGAGGGAGATCCTGCATTTTGTCCCTGTGGTGTAGGTAAACTCACAGCGCTGTAAGGGAGGGAGTTCCAGGAATTTGTCCGTGTGGTGTAGGTACACCCACAGTGCTGTAAGGGAGGGAGTTGCAGGATTTTGTCCGTGTTGTTTAGGTACACCCACAGTGCTGTTAGGGAGGGAGTTCCAGGATTTTATCAGTATGGTGTAGTTACACCCACTGTGGTGTTAGGGATGGATTTCCCGGATTTTGTCCGTGTGGTGTAGGTACACCCACAGTGCTGTTAGGGAAAGAGTTCCAGGATTTCTCCCGTGTGGTGTAGGTACATCCACAGTGCTGTTAGGGTGGGAGTTCCAGGATTTTGTCCGTGTGGTGTAGTTACACCCACAGTCCTATTAGGGATGGAGTTCCAGGATATTGTCCATGTGGTTTATGTACCCCCACAGCGTTGTTAGAGAGGGAGTTCCAGGGTTTTGTCCGGGTGGTGAAGGTACTTCCGCAGCGCTGTTAGGGAGTGAGTTCCATGATTTTGTCCGTGTGGTGTAGGTGCACCCACAGTGCTGTTAGGGAGGGAGTTCCAGGATTTTGTCCGTGTGTTGTAGGTACACCCACGCTGCTGTTAGGGACGGAGCTCCAGGATTTGGTCCCTTGTGGTGTAGGTACACCCACCGTGCTGTTAGGGAGGGAGTTCCTGGTTTTTGTCCCTTTGGTGTAGGTACACTCACAGTGCTGTTAGGGAGGGAGTTCCAGGATTTTCTCCGTGTGGTGTAGGTACACCCACAGTGCTGTTAGGGAGGGAGTTCCAGGATTTTGTCCGTGTGGTGTAGGTACACCCACAGTGCTGTTAGGGAGTGAGTTCCAGGATTTTGTCCCGTGTGGTGTAGATACACCCACAGTGCTCTTAGATAGGGAGTTCCAGGATTTTGTCCCGTGTGGTGTAGGTACACCCACAGTGCTTTTAGGCAGGGGGGTTCCAGGATTTTGTCCGTGTGGTGTAGGTACTCCCACAGTCCTGTTAGGGAGGGGGTTCCAGGATTTTGTCCCGTGTGGCGTAGGTACCCCCACTGTGCTTTTAGGCAGGGAGTTCCAGGATTTTATCAATGTGGTGTAGTTACACCCGCAGTGGTGTTAGGGATGGATTTCCAGGATTTTGTCCCTGTGGTGTAGGTACACCCACAGTGCTGTTATGTATGGAGTTCCAGGATTTTGTACGTGTTGTGTAGGTACACCCACAGTGCTGTTAGGCAGGGAGTTCCAGGATTTTGTCTGTGTGGTGTAGGTAGACTTACAGCGCTGTTAGGGATGGAGTTCCAGGATTTTGTCCGTGTGGTGTAGGTAAACTCACAGTGCTGTTAGGGAGTGAGTTCCAGGATTTTGTCTGTGTGGTGTAGGTACACCCACAGGGCTGTTAGGGAGGGAGTTCCAGGAATTTGTCCGTGTGGTGTACGTACACCCACAGTGCTGTTAGGGTGGGAGTTCCAGGATTTTATCAATGTGGTGATTTTACACCCGCAGTGGTGTTAGGGATGGATTTCCAGGATTTTGTCCATGTGTTGTAGGTACACCCACAGTGCTGTTAGGGAGAGAGTTCCAGGATTTTGTCACTGTGGTGTAGGTACACCCAAGGTGGTGTTAGAGAGGGAGTTCTAGGATTTTGTTCATGTGGTGTAGGTACACCCACAATGCTTTTAGGGAGGGAGTTCCAGTATTTTGCCCCTGTGGTGTAGATATACCCACAGTGCTGTTAGGGAGGGAGTTCCAGGATTTTGTCTGTGTGGTGTAGGTACATCCGCAACGTTGTTAGGGAGGGTTTTCCAGGATTTTGTCCGTGTGGTGTAGGTACACCCACAGTGCTGTTAGGGAGGGAGTTCCAGGATTTTGTCCTGTGTTGTATTGGTTCACCCACAGTGCTGTTAGGGAGGGAGTTCCAGGATTTTGTCCCGTGTGGTGTAGGTACACCCACAGTGCTCTTAGATAGGAAGTTCCAGGATTTTGTCCCGTGTGGTGTAGGTACACCCACAGTGCTTTTAGGCAGGGGGTTCCAGGATTTTGTCTGTGTGGTGTAGGTACTCCCACAGTGCTGTTATGGTGGGAGTTCCAGGATTTTGTCTATGTGGTGTAGGTACACCCACAGTGCTGATAGGGAGGGAGCACCAGGATTTTGTCCCCGTGTGGTGTAGGTACACCCACAATGCTGTTACGGAGGGAGTTCCAGGATTTCGTCAGTGTGGTGTAGGTACACCCACAGTGCTGTTAGTGAGGGAGTTCCAGGATTCTTTCCCTGTGGTGTAGGTACACCCATAGTGCTGTTCGGGAGGGAGTTCCAGGATATTGTCCATGTGGTGTATGTACACCCACTGCGTTGTTAGAGAGGGAGTTCCAGGGTTTTGTCTGTGTGGTGTAGGTACATCCGCAGCGCTGTTAGGGAGTGAGTTCCAGGATTTTGTCACTGTGGTGTAGGTACACCCAAGGTGGTGTTAGGGAGGGAGTTCCAGAATTTTGTTCGTGTGGTTTAGGTACACCCGCAATGCTTTTAGGGAGGGAGTTCCAGTATTTTGCCCCTGTGGTGTAGATACACCCACAGTGCTGTTATGGAGGCAGTTC
Organism: Carcharodon carcharias; assembly: GCF_017639515.1. Taxonomy (NCBI): domain Eukaryota; kingdom Metazoa; phylum Chordata; class Chondrichthyes; order Lamniformes; family Lamnidae; genus Carcharodon; species Carcharodon carcharias. The sequence continues at coordinate 320,077 of NW_024470678.1, forward strand.
CAGGATTTTGTCCGTGTGGTGTAGGTACACCCACAATGCTGTTAGGGAGGGAGTTCCAGGATTTCGTCCGTGTTGTGTAGGTACACCCACAGTGCTGTTAGGGAGTTCCAGGATATTGTCCATGTGGTGTATGTACACCCACAGCGCTGTTAGGGAGGGAGTTCCAGGGTTTTGTCTCTGTGGTGTAGGTACATCCTCAGCGCTGTTAGGGAGGGTTTTCCAGGATTTTGTCACTGTGGTGTAGGTACACCCAAGGTGGTGTTAGAGAGGGAGTTCTAGGATTTTGTTCATGTGGTGTAGGTACACCCACGATGCTTTTAGGGAGGGAGTTCCAGTATTTTGCCCCTGTGGTGTAGATATACCCACAGTGCTGTTAGGGAGGGAGTTCCAGGATTTTGTCTGTGTGGTGTAGGTACATCCGCAACGTTGTTAGGGAGGGTTTTCCAGGATTTTGTCCGTGTGGTGTAGGTACACCCAAGGTGCTGTTAGGGAGGGAGTTCTAGGATTTTGTTCGTGTGATGTAGGTACACCCACAATGCTTTTAGGGAGGGAGTTCCAGTATTTTGCCCCTGTGGTGTAGATACTCCCACAGTGCTGTTAGGGAGGGAGTTCCAGGATTTTGTCTGTGTGGTGTAGGTACACCCACTGTGCTGTTAGGGAGTGAGTTCCAGGATTTTGTCTGTGTGGTGTAGGTACACCCACTGTGCTGTTAGGGAGTGAGTTCCAGGATATTTTGCGTGTGGTGTAGGTACACCCACAGTGCTGTTAGGGAGGGAGTTGCAGGATTTTGTCCCGTGTGGTGTAGGTACACCCAAAGTGCTCTTAGATAGGGAGTTCCAGGATTTTGTCCCGTGTGGTGTAGGTACACCCAAAGTGCTCTTAGATAGGGAGTTCCAGGATTTTTTCCGTGTGGTGTCGGTACACCCACGGTGCTTTTAGGCAGGGGGTTCCAGGATTTTGTCCCTGTGGTGTAGATACTCCCACAGTGCTGTTAGGGAGGGAGTTCCAGGATTTTGTCTGTGTGGTGTAGGTACACCCACAGCGCTGTTAGGGAGGGAGTTCCATGATTTTATCCGTGTGGTGTAGGTTAACCCACGGTGCTCTTAGGGAGGGAGTTCCAGGATTTTGTCCGTGTGGTGTAGGTACATGCACATGGCTGTTAGGCAGGGAGTTCCAGGATTTTGTCCGTGTGGTGTAGTTACACCCACAGTGCTGTTAGGGAGGGAGTTCCAGGATTTTGTCCCGTGTGGTATTGGTTCACCCACAGTGTTGTTAGGGAGGGAGTTCCAGGATTTTTCCCTGTGGTGTAGGTATACCCACAGCGCTGTTAGGGAGGGAGTTCCAGGATTTTATCCCTGTGGTGTAGGTACACCCACAGTGCTGTTAGGGAGGGAGTTCCAGGATTTTGTCCGTGTGTTGTCGGTACACCCACGCAGCTGTTAGGGACGGAGCTCCAGGATTTGGTCCCTTGTGGTGTAGGTACACCCACAGTGCTGTTAGGGAGGGAGTTCCTGGTTTTTGTCCCTTTGGTGTAGGTACACCCACAGTGCTGTTAGGGAGGGAGTTCCAGGATTTTGTCCGTGTGGTGTAGGTACACCCACACTGTTGTTAGGGAGGGAGTTCCAGGATTTTGTCCGTGTGGTGTAGGTACACCCACAGTGCTGTTAGTGAGTGAGTTCCAGGATTTTGTCCGTGTGGTGTAGGTACACCCTCAGTGCGGTTAGGGAGTGAGTTCCAGGATTTTGTCCATGTGGTGTAGGTACACCCACAGTGCTGTTAGGGAGGGAGTTCCAGGATTTTGTCCCGTGTGGTGTAGGTACACCCACTGTGCTTTTAGGCAGGGAGTTCCAGGATTTTGTCCGTGTGGTGTAGTTACACCCATAGCGCTGTTAGGCAGGGAGTTCCGGGATTTTGTCTGAGTGGTGTAGGTACACTCACAGCGCTGTTAGTGATGGAGTTCCAGGATTTTGTCCCTGTGGTGCAGGTAAACTCACAGCGCTGTAAGGGAGGGAGTTCCAGGAATTTGTCCGTGTGGTGTAGGTACACCCACAGTGCTGTTAGGGAGGGAGTTCCAGGATTTTATCAATGTGGTGTAGTTACATCCGCAGTGGTGTTAGGGATGGATTTCCAGGATTTTGTCCGTGTGGTGTAGGTACACCCACTGTGCTGTTAGGGAGGGATTTCCAGGATTTTGTCTATGTGGTGTAGGTCCACCCACAGTGCTGATAGGGAGGGAGCACCAGGATTTTGTCCCCGTTTGGTGTAGGTACACCCACAGTGCTGTTAGGGAGGGAGTTCCAGGATTTTGTCCGTGTGGTGTAGGTATTCCCACAGAGCTGTTAGGGAGGGAGTTCCAGGATTTTGTCCCTGTGGTGTAGGTCACCCACGGTGCTGTGAGGGAGGGAGCTCCTGTATTTTGTCCTGTGTGGTATTGGTTCACCCACAGTGCTGTGAGGGAGGGAGCTCCAGGATTTGGTCCCGTGTGCTATTGGTTCACCCACAGCGCTGTTAGGGAGTGAGTTCCAGGATTTTATCCCTGTGGTGTAGGTACTCCCACAGCGCTGTTAGGGAGGCAGTTTCAGGATTTTGTCCATGTGGTGTAGGGACACCCTCAGTGCTGGTAGGGAGGGAGGTCCAGGATATGTCCGTGTGGTGTAGGTTCACCCACAGTGCTGTTAGTGAGGGTGTTCCGGGATTTTGTCCGTGCGGTGTAGGTACACTCAAGTGCTGTTAGGGAGGGAGTTCCAGGAATTTGTCCCTGTGGTGTAGGTACACCCACAGTGCTGTTAGCGAGGGAGGTTCAGGAATTTGTCCCTGTGCTGTAGGTACACCCGCAGTGCTCTTAGGGAGGGAGTTCCAGGATTTTGTCCATGTGCTGTCGGTACACCCACAGCGCTGTTAGGGAGGGACTTCCAGGATATTGTCCCTGTGGTGTAGGTACACCCACAGCGCTGTTAGGGAAGGAGTTCCAAGATATTGTCCGTATGGTGTAGGAACACTGACAGCGCTGTTAGGGAGGGAGTTGCAGCATTTTGTCTGTGTGCTATAGGTACACACACAGTGCTGTTAGGGAGGGAGTTCCAGGATTTTGTCCATGTGGTGTAGGCACACCCTCAGTGCGGTTAGGGAGTGAGTTCCAGGATTTTGTCCATGTGGTGTAGGTACACCCACAGTGCTGTTAGGGAGGGAGTTCCAGGATTTTGTCCCGTGTGGTGTAGGTACACCCACTGTGCTTTTAGGCAGGGAGTTCCAGGATTTTGTCCGTGTGGTGTAGTTACACCCACGCTGTTGTTAGGGAGGGAATTCCGGGATTTTGTCCGTGTGGTGTAGGTACATCCACAGTGCTGTTAGGGAGGGAGTTCCAGGGTTTTGTCCGTGTGGTGTAGGTACACCCACAGTGCTGTTAGGAAGTGAGTTCCAGGATTTTATCAATGTGGTGTAGGTCACCCATGGTGCTGTTAGGGTGGGAGCTCCTGGATTTTGTCCCGTGTGGTGTAGGTACATCCACAGTGCTGTTAGGGAGGGAGTTCCAGGATTTTATCAATGTGGTGTAGTTACATCCGCAGTGGTGTTAGGGATGGATTTCCAGGATTTTGTCCGTGTGGTGTAGGTACACCCATAGCGCTGTTAGGGAGGGATTTCCAGGATTTTGTCTATGTGGTGTAGGTACACCCACAGCGCTGATAGGGAGGGAGCACCAGGATTTTGTCCCCGTGTGGTGTAGGTACACCCACAGTGCTGTTAGGGAGGGAGTTCCAGGATTTCGTCCGTGTTGTGTAGGTACACCCACAGTGCTGTTAGGGAGGGAGTTCCAGGATATTGTCCAAGTGGTGTATGTACACTCACAGCGTTGTTAGGGAAGGAGTTCCAGGGTTTTGTCTGTGTGGTGTAGGTACATCCGCAACGTTGTTAAGGGAGGGTTTTCCAGGATTTTGTCACTGTGGTGTAGGTACACCCAAGGTGGTGTTAGGGAGGGAGTTCTAGGATTTTGTTCGTGTGGTGTAGGTACACCCACAATGCTTTTAGGGAGGGAGTTCCAGTATTTTGCCCCTGTGGTGTAGGTACACCCACAGTGCTGTTAGGGAGGGAGTTCCAGGATTTTGTCTGTGTGGTGTAGGTACACCCACAGAGCTGTTATGGAGGCAGTTCCAGGATTTTGTCCGTGTGATGTAGGTACATCGACAGTGCTGTTAGGGAGGGAGTTCCATGATTTTATCCGTGTGGTGTAGGTTAACCCACCGTGCTGTTAGGGAGGGAGTTCCTGGTTTTTGTCCCTTTGGTGTAGGTACACCCACAGTGCTCTTAGGGAGGGAGTTCCAGGATTTTGTCTGTGTGGTTTAGGTACACCCACAGTGCTGTTAGGCAGGGAGTTCCAGGATTTTGTCCGTGTGGTGTAGGTACACCCACAGTGCTTTTAGGGAGGGAGTTCCAGGATTTTGTCCCGTGTGGTATTGGTTCACCCACAGTGCTGTTAGGGAGGGAGTTCCAGGATTTTATCCCTGTGGTGTAGGTACACCCACAGTGCTGTTAGGGAGGGAGTTCCAGGATTTTGTCCGTGTGTTGTAGGTACACCCACGCTGCTGTTAGGGACGGAGCTCCAGGATTTGGTCCCTTGTGGTGTAGGTACACCCACCGTGCTGTTAGGGAGGGAGTTTCTGGTTTTTGTCCCTTTGGTGTAGGTACACCCACAGTGCTGTTAGGGAGGGAGTTCCAGGATTTTGTCCGTGTGGTGTAGGTACACCCACAGTGCTGTTAGGGAGGGAATTCCGGGATTTTGTCCGTGTGGTGTAGGTACACCCACAGTGCTGTTAGGGAGTGAGTTCCAGGATTTTGTCCGTGTGGTGTCGGTACACCCTCAGTGCTGTTAGGGAGTGAGTTCCAGGATTTTGTCCGTGTGGTTTAGGTACACCCACAGTGCTGTTAGGCAGGGAGTTCCAGGATTTTGTCCCGTGTGGTGCAGGTACACCTACAGTGCTCTTAGATAGGGAGTTCCAGGATTTTGTCCCTTGTGGTATAGGTACACCCACGGTGCTTTTAGGCAGGGGGTTTCAGGATTTTGTCCGTGTGGTGTAGGTACTCCCACAGTGCTGTTAGGGAGGGAGTTCCAGGATTTTGTCCCGTGTGGTGTAGGTACACCCACTGTGCTTTTAGGCAGGGAGATCCAGGAATTTGTCCGTGTGGTGTAGGTTCACCCACAGCGCTGTTAGGCAGGGAGTTCCGGGATTTTGTCTGAGTGGTGTAGGTACACTCACAGCGCTGTTACGGATGGAGTTCTAGGATTTTGTCCCTGTGGTGTAGGTAAACTCACAGCGCTGTAAGGGAGGGAGTTCCAGGAATTTGTCCGTGCGGTGTAGGCACACACACAGTGCTGTTAGGGAGGGAGTTCCAGGATTTTATCAATGTGGTGTAGTTACATCCGCAGTGGTGTTAGGGATTGATTTCCAGGATTTTGTCCGTGTGGTGTAGGTACACCCATAGCGCTGTTAGGGAGGGATTTCCAGGTTTTTGTCTATGTGGTGTAGGTACACCCACAGTGCTGATAGGGAGGGAGCACCAGGATTTTGTCCCCGTGTGGTGTAGGTACTCCCACAGTGCTGTTAGGGAGGGAGTTCCAGGATTTTGTCCGTGTGGTGTAGGTATTCCCACAGAGCTGTTAGGGAGGGAGTTCCAGGATTTTGTCCCTGTGGTGTAGGTCACCCACGGTGCTGTGAGGGAGGGAGCTCCTGGATTTTGTCCCGTGTGGTATTGGTTCACCCACAGTGCTGTTAGGGAGGGAGTTCCAGGATTTTTCCCTGTGGTGTAGGTCACCCACGGTGCTGTGAGGGAGGGAGCTCCTGGATTTTGTCCCGTGTGGTATTGGTTCACCCACAGTGCTGTTAGGGAGGGAGTTCCAGGATTTTATCCCTGTGGTGTAGGTACTCCCACAGCGCTGTTAGGGAGGGAGTTCCAGGATTTTGTCCATGTGGTGTAGGGACACCCTCAGTGCTGGTAGGGAGGGAGGTCCAGGATATGTCCGTGTGGTGTAGGTACACCCACAGCGCTGTTAGGGGGGAGTTCCAGGATTTTGTCCCTGTGTTGTAGGTACAGCCACAGTTCTGTTAGGGAGGGAGTTCCAGGATTTTGTCCCTGTGTTGTAGGTACATCCACAGCGCTGTTAGGGAGGAGTTCCAGGATTTTGTCCCTGTGTTGTAGGTACATCCACAGCGCTGTTAGGGAGGGAGTTCCAGGATTTAATCTATGTTGTGTAGGTACACCCACAGTGCGGTTAGGGAGGGAGTTCCATGTTTTTGTCCATGTGGTGTAGTTGCACGCACAGTGCTGTTAGGCAGGGAGTTCCAGTATTTTGTCCGTGTGGTGTAGGTACACCCACAGTGCTGTTATGTATGGAGTTCCAGGATTTTGTACGTGTTGTGTAGGTACACCCACAGTGCTGTTAGGGAGGGAGTTCCAGGATTTTGTCTGTGTGGTGTAGGTACACCCACAGTGCTGTAATGGATGGAGTTCCAGGATATTGTCCGTGTGGTGTAGGTACTCCCAGAGTGCTGTTATGGAGGGAGTTCCATAATTTTGTCCGTGTGGTGTCGGTACAGCAACAGTGCTGTTAGGGAGGGAGTTCCAGGATATTGTCCGTGTGGTGTAGGAACACTGACAGCGCTGTTAGGGAGGGAGTTCCAGCATTTTGTCTGTGTGCTATAGGTACACACACGGTGCTGTTAGGGAGGGAGTTCCAGGATTTTGTCCCTGTGGTGTAGGTAGACCCACAGTGCTGTAAGGGAGGGAGTTCCAGGATTTTTTCCGCATGTGGTGTAGGTACACCCACAGTGCTGTTTGGACGGGAGTTCCAGGATTTTGTCCATGTGGTGTAGGTACACCCAGAGCACTGTTAGGGAGGGAGTACCCGGTTTTTGTCTGTGTGGTGTAGGTACATCCACAGCGCTGTTAGGGAGGGAGTTCCAGGATTTTGTCCCGTGTGGTATAGGTTCACTCACAGAGCTGTTAGGGAGGGAGTTCCAGGATTTTGTCCGTGTGTTGTAGGTACACCCACAGTGCTGTTAGGGAGGGAGTTCTCGGATTTTGTCCATGTGGTGTAGGTACACCCACAGTGCTTTTAGGGAGGGAGTTCCAGGATTTTGTCCCTGTGATGTAGATACCCCCACAGTGCTGTTAGGGAGGGAGTTCGAGGATTTTGTCCGTCTGGTGTAGGTACACCCACAGCGCTCGTATGGAGGGAGTTCCATGATTTTGTCCGTGTGGTGTAGGTACATCCACAGTGCTGTTAGAGAGGGAGTTCCAGGATTTTATCAATGTGGTGTAGTTACACCCACAGTGCTGTATGGGAGAGAGTTCCAGGATTTTGTCCGTGTGGTGTAGGTACATCCACAGTGCCGTTAGGGAGGGAGTTCCAGGATTTTCTCCGTGTGGTGTAGGTACACCCTCAGCGCTGTTAGGGAGGGAGTTCCTGAATTTTGTCCGTGTGGTGTAGGTAGACCCACAGTGCTGTTTGGGAGGGAGTTCCAGTATTTTGTCCGTGTGATGAAGGTAGACCCACAGTGCAGTTAGGTAGAGAGTTCATGTATTTTGTCCATGTGGTGTAGGTACACCCACAGCGCTGTTAGGGAGGGAGTACCCGGAGTTTGTCTGTGTGGCGTAGGTACATCCACAGCGCTGTTAGGGAGAGAGTTCCAGGATTTTGTCCGTGTGGTGTCGGTACACCGACAGTGGTGTTAGTGAGGGAGTTCCTGGATTTTGTCCCTGTGGTGTAGGTACATCCACAGCGCTGTAAGGGAGGGAGTTCCCGGATTTTGTCCCTGTGTTGTAGGTACAGCCACAGTGCTGTTAGGGAGGGAGTTCCATGATTTTGTCCCTGTGTTGTAGGTACACCCACGGTGCTGTGAGGGAGGGAGCTCCTGGATTTTGTCCCGTGTGGTATTGGTTCACCCACAGTGCTGTTAGGGAGGGAGTTCCAGGATTTTTCCCTGTGGTGTAGGTCACCCACGGTGCTGTGAGGGAGGGAGCTCCTGGATTTTGTCCCGTGTGGTATTGGTTCACCCACAGTGCTGTTAGGGAGGGAGTTCCAGGATTTTATCCCTGTGGTGTAGGTACTCCCACAGCGCTGTTAGGGAGGGAGTTCCAGGATTTTGTCCATGTGGTGTAGGGACACCCTCAGTGCTGGTAGGGAGGGAGGTCCAGGATATGTCCGTGTGGTGTAGGTACACCCACAGCGCTGTTAGGGGGGAGTTCCAGGATTTTGTCCCTGTGTTGTAGGTACAGCCACAGTTCTGTTAGGGAGGGAGTTCCAGGATTTTGTCCCTGTGTTGTAGGTACATCCACAGCGCTGTTAGGGAGGAGTTCCAGGATTTTGTCCCTGTGTTGTAGGTACATCCACAGCGCTGTTAGGGAGGGAGTTCCAGGATTTAATCTATGTTGTGTAGGTACACCCACAGTGCGGTTAGGGAGGGAGTTCCATGTTTTTGTCCATGTGGTGTAGTTGCACGCACAGTGCTGTTAGGCAGGGAGTTCCAGTATTTTGTCCGTGTGGTGTAGGTACACCCACAGTGCTGTTATGTATGGAGTTCCAGGATTTTGTACGTGTTGTGTAGGTACACCCACAGTGCTGTTAGGGAGGGAGTTCCAGGATTTTGTCTGTGTGGTGTAGGTACACCCACAGTGCTGTAATGGATGGAGTTCCAGGATATTGTCCGTGTGGTGTAGGTACTCCCAGAGTGCTGTTATGGAGGGAGTTCCATAATTTTGTCCGTGTGGTGTCGGTACAGCAACAGTGCTGTTAGGGAGGGAGTTCCAGGATATTGTCCGTGTGGTGTAGGAACACTGACAGCGCTGTTAGGGAGGGAGTTCCAGCATTTTGTCTGTGTGCTATAGGTACACACACGGTGCTGTTAGGGAGGGAGTTCCAGGATTTTGTCCCTGTGGTGTAGGTAGACCCACAGTGCTGTAAGGGAGGGAGTTCCAGGATTTTTTCCGCATGTGGTGTAGGTACACCCACAGTGCTGTTTGGACGGGAGTTCCAGGATTTTGTCCATGTGGTGTAGGTACACCCAGAGCACTGTTAGGGAGGGAGTACCCGGTTTTTGTCTGTGTGGTGTAGGTACATCCACAGCGCTGTTAGGGAGGGAGTTCCAGGATTTTGTCCCGTGTGGTATAGGTTCACTCACAGAGCTGTTAGGGAGGGAGTTCCAGGATTTTGTCCGTGTGTTGTAGGTACACCCACAGTGCTGTTAGGGAGGGAGTTCTCGGATTTTGTCCATGTGGTGTAGGTACACCCACAGTGCTTTTAGGGAGGGAGTTCCAGGATTTTGTCCCTGTGATGTAGATACCCCCACAGTGCTGTTAGGGAGGGAGTTCGAGGATTTTGTCCGTCTGGTGTAGGTACACCCACAGCGCTCGTATGGAGGGAGTTCCATGATTTTGTCCGTGTGGTGTAGGTACATCCACAGTGCTGTTAGAGAGGGAGTTCCAGGATTTTATCAATGTGGTGTAGTTACACCCACAGTGCTGTATGGGAGAGAGTTCCAGGATTTTGTCCGTGTGGTGTAGGTACATCCACAGTGCCGTTAGGGAGGGAGTTCCAGGATTTTCTCCGTGTGGTGTAGGTACACCCTCAGCGCTGTTAGGGAGGGAGTTCCTGAATTTTGTCCGTGTGGTGTAGGTAGACCCACAGTGCTGTTTGGGAGGGAGTTCCAGTATTTTGTCCGTGTGATGCAGGTAGACCCACAGTGCAGTTAGGTAGAGAGTTCATGTATTTTGTCCATGTGGTGTAGGTACACCCACAGCGCTGTTAGGGAGGGAGTACCCGGAGTTTGTCTGTGTGGCGTAGGTACATCCACAGCGCTGTTAGGGAGAGAGTTCCAGGATTTTGTCCGTGTGGTGTCGGTACACCGACAGTGGTGTTAGTGAGGGAGTTCCTGGATTTTGTCCCTGTGGTGTAGGTACATCCACAGCGCTGTAAGGGAGGGAGTTCCCGGATTTTGTCCCTGTGTTGTAGGTACAGCCACAGTGCTGTTAGGGAGGGAGTTCCATGATTTTGTCCCTGTGTTGTAGGTACACCCACAGCGCTGTTAGGGAGCGAGTTCCAGGATTTTTTCAGTGTGGTGTAGGTACATCCACAGCGCTGTTAGGGAGGGAGTTCCAGGATTTAATCTGTATGGTGTAGGTACACCCACAGTGCTGTTAGGGAGGGAGTTCCAGGATTTTGTCTGTGTGTTGTAGGTACACCCACAGTGCTTTTAGGGAGGGAGTTCCAGGATTTTGTCCGTGTGGTGTAGGTACATCCACAGTGCTGTTAGGGAGGAAGTTCCAGGATTTTATCAATGTGGTGTAGGTCACCCATGGTGCTGTTAAGGTGGGAGCTCCTGGATTTTGTCCCGTGCGGTGTAGGTACACCCACAGCGCTGTTAGGGAGGGAGTTCCAGGATTTTATCAATGTGGTGTAGTTACACCCACAGTGCTGTATGGGAGAGAGTTCCAGGATTTTGTCCATGTGGTGTAGATACACTGACAGTGGTGTTAGTGAGGGAGTTCCTGGATTTTGTCCCTGTGGTGTAGGTACATCCACAGTGCTGGTAGGGAGGGAGTTCCAGGATTTTCTCCGTTTGGTGTAGGTACACCCACAGTGCTGTTAGGGAGGGAGTTCCAGGATTTTGTCCGTTTGGTGTAGGTACAGCCACAGTGCTGTTTGGACGGGAGTTCCAGGATTTTGTCCATGTGGTGCAGGTACACCCACCGTGCTGTGAGGGAGGGAGTTCCAGTATTTTGTCCGTGTGATGCAGGTAGACCCACAGTGCTTTTAGGGAGGGAGTTCAAGGATTTTGTCCATGTGGTGTAGGTACACCCAGAGCGCTGTTAGGGAGTGTGTACCCGGTTTTTGTCTGTGTGGTGTAGGGACATCCACAGCGCTCTTAGGGAGGGAGTTCCAGGATTTTGTCCCGTGTGGTATATGTTCACGCACAGTGCTGTTAAGGAGGGAGTTCCAGGATTTTATCCCTGTGGTGTAGGGACACCCACAGCGCTGTTAGGGAGGGAGTTCCAGGATTTAATCCCTGTGGTGTAGGTACACCCACAGAGCTGTTAGGGAGGGAGTTCCAGGATTTTGTCCGTGTGGTGTAGGTACACCCACAGTGCTGTTAGGGAGGGAGTTCTAGGATTTTGTCCCTGTGGTGTAGGTACACCCACAGTGCTGTTAGGGAGGGAGTTCCAGGATTTTGTCCGTGTTGTGAAGGTATACCCACAGTGCTGTTAGCGAGGGATGTCCAGATTTTGTCCCTGTGGTGTAGGTACACCCACAGTGCTGTTAGCGAGGGAGGTCCAGGATTTTGTCCCTGTGGTGTAGGTACACCCAGAGCGCTGTTTGGGAGGAAGTTCCAGGATTTTGTCCATGTGGTGTAGTTGCACGCACAGTGCTGTTAGGAAGGTAGTTCCAGGATTTTGTCCGTGTGGTGTAGGTGCACCCACAGTGCTGTTAGGGAGGGAGTTCCAGGATTTTGTCTGTGTGGTGTAGGTACACCCACAGTGCTGTAATGGATGGAGTTCCAGGATATTGTCCGTGTGGTGTAGGTACACCCACAGTGCTGTTATGGAGGGAATTCCAGGATTTTGTCCCTGTGGTGTAGGTACTCCCACGGTGCAGTTAGGGAGGGAGCTCCAGGATTTTGTCCTGTGTGGTGTAGGTACACCCACAGTGCTGTTAGGGAGGGAATTCCAGGATTTTGTCCATGTGGTGTAGGTACACCCACAGCGCTGTTAGGGAGGGAGTTCCGGGATTTTTTCTGTGGTGTAATTACTCCCACAGTGCTGTTAGGGAGGCAGTTCCAGGATTTTGTCCCTTTGGTGTAGGTCACCCACGGTGCTGTTAGGGAGGCAGTTCCAGGATTTTATCCCTGTGTTGTTGGTACACCCACAGTGCTGTTAGGGAGGGAGTTCCAGGATTTTTTCCGTGTGGTGTAGGTACACCCACAGTGCTGTTAGGGAGGGAGTTCCAGGATTTTGTCTGTGTGGTGTAGGTACACCCACAGTGCTGTTAGGGAGGGAGTTCCAGGATTTTATCCCTGTGTTGTTGGTACACCCACAGTGCTGTTAGGGAGGGAGTTCCAGGATTTTTTCCGTGTGGTGTAGGTACACCCACAGTGCTGTTAGGGAGGGAGTTCCAGGATTTTGTCTGTGTGGTGTAGGTACACCCACAGTGCTGTTAGGGAGGGAGTTCCAGGATTTTATCCCTGTGTTGTTGGTACACCCACAGTGCTGTTAGGGAGGGAGTTCCAGGATTTTTTCCGTGTGGTGTAGGTACACCCACAGTGCTGTTAGGGAGGGAGTTCCAGGATTTTGTCTGTGTGGTGTAGGTACACCCACAGTGCTGTTAGGGAGGGAGTTCCAGGATTTTGTCTGTGTGGTGTAGGTACACCCACAGTGCTGTAATGGATGGAGTTCCAGGATATTGTCCGTGTGGTGTAGGTACACCCACAGTGCTGTTATGGAGGGAATTCCAGGATTTTGTCCCTGTGGTGTAGGTACTCCCGCAGAGCTGTTAGGGAGCGAGTTGCAGGATTTTGTCCATCTGGTGTAGGTACACCCAAGGTGCTGTTAGGGAGGGAGTTCCAGGATTTTATCCGCATGTGGTGTAGGTACACCCACAGTGCTGTTAGGACGGGAGTTCCAGGATTTTGTCCGTGTGGTGTTGGTATACCCACAGCGCTGTTAGGTAGTGAGTTGCAGGATTTTGTCCGTGTGGTGTAGGTACACCCACAGTTCTGTTTGGGAGGGAGTTCCAGGATTTTATCCGCGTGTGGTGTAGGTACACCCACAGTGCTGTTAGGACGGGAGTTCCTGGATTTTGTCCATGTGGTTTAGGTACTCCCACGGTGCTGTTAGGGAGGGAGCTCCAGGATTTTGTCCATGTGGTGTAGGTACACCCACGGTGCTGTTAAGGAGGGAGTTCCAGGATTTTGTCTCTGTGGTGTAGGTTCACCCACTGTGCTGTTTGGGAGGGAGTTCCAGGATTTTATCCCTGTGTTGTTGGTACACCCACAGTGCGGTTAGGGAGGGAGTTCCAGGATTTTATCCCTGTGTTGTTGGTACACCCACAGTGCGGTTAGGGAGGGAGTTCCAGGATTTTGTCCATGTGGTGTAGGTACACCCACAGTGCTGTTAGGGAGGGAGTTCCAGGATTTTGTCCCTGTGATGTAGATACACCCACAGTGCTGTTAGGGAGGGAGTTCCAGGATTTTGTCCCTGTGGTGCAGGAACACTGACAGCGCTGTTAGGGAGGAAGTTCCAGCATTTTGTCTTTGTGGTACAGGTACACCCACAGTGCTGTTATGGAGGGAGTTCCAGGATTTTGTCATTGTGGTGTAGGTACACCCACAGTGCTGTTTGGGTGGGAGATCCAGGATTTTGTCCGTGTGGTGTAGGTACACCCACAGTGCTGTTAGGGAGGGAGTTCTATGATTTTGTCCGTGTGGTATAGGTTCATCCACAGTGCTTTTAGGGAGGGAGTTCCAGTATTTTGCCCCTGTGGTGTAGACACACCCACAGTGCTGTTAGGGAGGGAGTTCCAGGATTTTGTCCCTGTGGTGTAGGTACACTCACAGCGCTGTTAGGGAGTTCCAGGATTTTGTCCGTGTGGTTTAGGTACACCCTCAGAGCTCTTAGGGAGGGAGTTCCATGATTTTGTCCATGTGGTGTAGGTACACCCACAGCGCTGTTAGGGAGAGAGTTCCAGGATTTTGTCCGTGTGGTGTAGGTACATCCACAGTGCTGTTAGGGAGGGAGTTCCAGGATTTTATCAATGTGGTGTAGTTACACCCACAGTGCTGTATGGGAGAGAGTTCCAGGATTTTGTCCGTGTGGTGTAGGTACACCCATAGCGGTCTTATAGAGGGAGTTCCATGATTTTGTCCATGTGGTGTAGGTACACCGACAGTGCTGTTCGTGAGGGAGATCCAGGATTTTCTCCGTGTGGTGTAGGTACATCCACAGTGCTGTTTGGACGGGAGTTCCAGGATTTTGTCCATGTGGTGTAGGTACACCCTCAGCGCTGTTAGGGAGGGAGTTCCAGGATTTTGTCCCTGTGGGGTAGGTACACCCACAGTGCTGTTAGGTAGGGAGTTCACGGATTTTGTCCGTGTGTTGTAGGTACACCCACAGCGCTGTTAGGGAGGGAGTTCCAGGATTTTATCAATGTGGTGTAGTTACACCCACAGTGCTGTATGGGAGAGAGTTCCAGGATTTTGTCCATGTGGTGTAGGTACACCGGCAGTGGTGTTAGTGAGGGAGTTCCTGGATTTTGTCTGTGTGGCGTAGGTACATCCACAGCGCTGTTAGGGAGGGTGTTCCAGGATTTTGTCCCTGTGGTGTAGGTCACCCACGGTGCTGTTAGGGTGGGAGCTCCTGGATTTTGTCCCGTGTGGTGTAGGTTCACTCACAGTGCTGTTAGGGAGGGAGTTCCAGGATTTTGTCCGTGTGGTGTAGGTACATCCACAGTGCTGTTAGGGAGGGAGTTCCAGGATTTTATCAATGTGGTGTAGTTACACCCACAGTGCTGTATGGGAGAGAGTTCCAGGATTTTGTCCATGTGGTGTAGGTACACCGGCAGTGGTGTTAGTGAGGGAGTTCCTGGATTTTGTCCCTGTGGTGTAGGTACATCCACAGTGCTGTTAGGGAGGGAGTTCCAGGATTTTGTCCGTTTGGTGTAGGTACACCCACAGTGCTGTTTGGACGGGAGTTCCAGGATTTTGTCCAGGTGGTGCAGGTACACCCACCGTGCTGTTAGGGTGGGAGTTCCAGTATTTTGTCCGTGTGATGCAGGTAGACCCACAGTGCTTTTAGGAAGGGAGTTCAAGGATTTTGTCCATGTGGTGTAGGTACACCCAGAGCACTGTTAGGGAGGGAGTACCCGGTTTTTGTCTGTGTGGTGTAGGTACATCCACAGCGCTGTTAGGGAGGGAGTTCCAGGATTTTGTCCCGTGTGGTATATGTTCACGCACAGGGCTGTTAAGGAGGGAGTTCCAGGATTTTATCCCTGTGGTGTAGGGACACCCACAGCGCTGTTAGGGAGGGTGTTCCAGGATTTAATCCCTGTGGTGTAGGTACACCCACAGAGCTGTTAGGGAGGGAGTTCCAGGATTTTGTCCGTGTGGTGTAGGTACACGCACAGTGCTGATAGGGAGGGAGTTCCAGGATCTTGTCCCTGTGTTGTAGGAACACCCAGAGCGCTGTTAGGGAGGGTAGTTACTGGATTTTGTCCATGTGGTGTAGGTACACCCACAGTGCTGTTAGGGAGGGAGTTCCAGGATTTTGTCCGTGTGGTGTAGGTACACCCACAGTGCTGTTAGGGAGGGAGTTCCAGGATTTTGTCCGTGTGGTGTAGGTACTCCCATGGCGCTGTTAGGGAGGGAGTTCCAGGATTTTGTCCGTGTGGTGTAGGTACACCCACGGTGCTGTTAGGGAGGGAGTTCCAGGATTTTGTCCGTGTGGTGTAGGTACACCCACGGTGCTGTTAGGGAGGGAGTTCCAGGATTTTATCCGTGTGGTGTAGGTACTCCCACAGTGCTGTTATGGAGGGACTTCCAGGATTTTGTCCATGTGGTGTAGGTGCACCCTCAGCGCTGTTAGGGAGGGAGTTCCAGGATTTTGTCCCTGTGGTGTAGGTAGACCCACAGTGCTGTTAGGGAGGGAGTTCCAGTATTTCGTCCGTGTGATGCAGGTAGACCCACAGTGCTGTTAGGGAGGGAGTTCAAGGATTTTGTCCATGTGGTGTAGGTACACCCAGAGCACTGTTAGGGAGGGAGTACCCGGTTTTTGTCTGTGTGGTGTAGGTACATCCACAGCGCTGTTAGGGAGGGAGTTCCAGGATTTTGTCCCGTGTGGTATAGGTTCACTCACAGAGCTGTTAGGGAGTGAGTTCCAGGATTTTATCAATGTGGTGTAGGTCACCCATGGTGCTGTTAGGGTGGGAGCTCCTGGATTTTGTCCCGTGTGGTGTAGGTACATCCACAGTGCTGTTAGGGAGGGAGTTCCAGGATTTTATCAATGTGGTGTAGTTACACCCACAGTGCTGTATGGGAGAGAGTTCCAGGATTTTGTCCATGTGGTGTAGATACACTGACAGTGGTGTTAGTGAGGGAGTTCCTGGATTTTGTCCCTGTGGTGTAGGTACATCCACAGTGCTGGTAGGGAGGGAGTTCCAGGATTTTCTCCGTTTGGTGTAGGTACACCCACAGTGCCTTTAGGGAGGGAGTTCCAGGATTTTGTCCGTTTGGTGTAGGTACAGCCACAGTGCTGTTTGGACGGGAGTTCCAGGATTTTGTCCATGTGGTGCAGGTACACCCACCGTGCTGTTAAGGAGGGAGTTCCAGGATTTTGTCCGTGTGATGCAGGTACACCCACAGTGCTTTTAGGGAGGGAGTTCAAGGATTTTGTCCATGTGGTGTAGGTACACCCAGAGCGCTGTTAGGGAGTGTGTACCCGGTTTTTGTCTGTGTGGTGTAGGGACATCCACAGCGCTCTTAGGGAGGGAGTTCCAGGATTTTGTCCCGTGTGGTATATGTTCACGCACAGTGCTGTTAAGGAGGGAGTTCCAGGATTTTATCCCTGTGGTGTAGGGACACCCACAGCGCTGTTAGGGAGGGAGTTCCAGGATTTAATCCCTGTGGTGTAGGTACACCCACAGAGCTGTTAGGGAGGGAGTTCCAGGATTTTGTCCGTGTGGTGTAGGTACACCCACAGTGCTGTTAGGGAGGGAGTTCTAGGATTTTGTCCCTGTGGTGTAGGTACACCCACAGTGCTGTTAGGGAGGGAGTTCCAGGATTTTGTCCGTGTTGTGAAGGTATACCCACAGTGCTGTTAGCGAGGGATGTCCAGATTTTGTCCCTGTTGGTGTAGGTACACCCACAGTGCTGTTAGCGAGGGAGGTCCAGGATTTTGTCCCTGTGGTGTAGGTACACCCAGAGCGCTGTTTGGGAGGAAGTTCCAGGATTTTGTCCATGTGGTGTAGTTGCACGCACAGTGCTGTTAGGAAGGTAGTTCCAGGATTTTGTCCGTGTGGTGTAGGTGCACCCACAGTGCTGTTAGGGAGGGAGTTCCAGGATTTTGTCTGTGTGGTGTAGGTACACCCACAGTGCTGTAATGGATGGAGTTCCAGGATATTGTCCGTGTGGTGTAGGTACACCCACAGTGCTGTTATGGAGGGAATTCCAGGATTTTGTCCCTGTGGTGTAGGTACTCCCACAGAGCTGTTAGGGAGCGAGTTGCAGGATTTTGTCCATCTGGTGTAGGTACACCCAAGGTGCTGTTAGGGAGGGAGTTCCAGGATTTTATCCACGTGTGGTGTAGGTACACCCACAGTGCTGTTAGGACAGGAGTTCCAGGATTTTGTCCGTGTGGTGTTGGTATACCCACAGCGCTGTTAGGTAGTGAGTTGCAGGATTTTGTCTGTGTGGTGTAGGTACACCCACAGTTCTGTTTGGGAGGGAGTTCCAGGATTTTATCCGCGTGTGGTGTAGGTACACCCACAGTGCTGTTAGGACGGGAGTTCCTGGATTTTGTCCATGTGGTTTAGGTACTCCCACGGTGCAGTTAGGGAGGGAGCTCCAGGATTTTGTCCTGTGTGGTGTAGGTACACCCACAGTGCTGTTAGGGAGGGAGTTCCAGGATTTTGTCCATGTGGTGTAGGTACACCCACGGTGCTGTTAGGGAGGGAGCTCCAGGATTTTGTCCCGTGTGTTGTATCTACACCCACAGTGCTGTTAGGTAGATAGTTCAAGGATTTTGTCCATGTGGTGTAGGTACACCCACAGCGCTGTTAGGGAGGGAGTTCCGGGATTTTTTCTGTGGTGTAGGTACATCCACAGTGCTGTTAGGGAGGGAGTTCCAGGATTTTATCAATGTGGTGTAGTTACACCCACAGTGCTGTATGGCGAGAGTTCCAGGATTTTGTCCGTGGGGTATAGGTACACCCACAGTGCTGTAATGGATGGAGTTCCAGGATATTGTCCGTGTGGTGTAGGTACACCCACAGTGCTGTTATGGAGGGAATTCCAGGATTTTGTACCTGTGTTGTAGGTACTCCCACAGAGCTGTTAGGGAGCGAGTTGCAGGATTTTGTCTATCTGGTGTAGGTACACCCAAGGTGCTGTTAGGGAGGGAGTTCCAGGATTTTATCCGCGTGTGGTGTAGGTACACCCACAGTGCTGTTAGGACGGGAGTTCCAGGATTTTGTCCGTGTGGTGTTGGTATACCCACAGCGCTGTTAGGTAGTGAGTTGCAGGATTTTGTCCGTGTGGTGTAGGTGCCCCACAGTTCTGTTTGGGAGGGAGTTCCAGGATTTTATCCACGTGTGGTGTAGGTACTCCCACAGTGCTGTTAGGACGGGAGTTCCTGGATTTTGTCCATGTGGTTTAGGTACTCCCACGGTGCTGTTAGGGAGGGAGCTCCAGGATTTTGTCCCGTGTGGTGTAGGTACACCCACGGTGCTGTTAGGGAGGGAGTCCCAGGATTTTGTCCATTTGGTGTAGGTACACCCACGGTGCTGTTAGGTAGATAGTTCAAGGATTTTGTCCATGTGGTGTAGGTACACCCACAGTGCTGTTAGGGAGGGAGCTCCAGGATTTTGTCCCGTGTGTTGTATCTACACCCACAGTGCTGTTAGGTAGATAGTTCAAGGATTTAGTCCATGTGGTGTAGGTACACCCACAGTGCTGTTAGGGAGGGAGTTCCAGGATTTTATCCCTGTGTTGTTGGTACACCCACAGTGCGGTTAGGGAGGGAGTTCCAGGATTTTTTCCGTGTGGTGTAGTTACACCCACGGTGCTGTTAGGGAGGGAGTTCTAGGATTTTGTCCGTGTGGTGTAGGTACACCCACAGTGCTGTTAGGGAGGGAGTTCCAGGATTTTGTCCCTGTGATTTAGATACACCCCACAGTGCTGTTAGGGAGTGAGTTCCAAGATTTTGTGCCTGTGATGTAGATACACCCACAGTGCTGTTAGGGAGGGAGTTCCAGGATTTTGTCCCTGTGGTGCAGGAACACTGACAGCGCTGTTAGGGAGGAAGTTCCAGCATTTTGTCTTTGTGGTACAGGTACACCCACAGTGCTGTTATGGAGGGAGTTCCAGGATTTTGTCATTGTGGTGTAGGTACACCCACAGTGCTGTTTGGGTGGGAGATCCAGGATTTTGTCCGTGTGGTGTAGGTACACCCACAGTGCTGTTAGGGAGGGAGTTCTATGATTTTGTCCGTGTGGTGTAGGTTCATCCACAGTGCTGTTAGGGAGGGAGTTCCAGTATTTTGCCCCTGTGGTGTAGATACACCCACAGTGCTGTTAGGGAGGGAGTTCCAGGATTTTGTCCGTGTGGTTTAGGTACACCCTCAGAGCTCTTAGGGAGGGAGTTCCATGATTTTGTCCATGTGGTGTAGGTACACCCACAGCGCTGTTAGGGAGAGAGTTCCAGGATTTTGTCCGTGTGGTGTAGGTACATCCACAGTGCTGTTAGGGAGGGAGTTCCAGGATTTTATCAATGTGGTGTAGTTACACCCACAGTGCTGTATGGGAGAGAGTTCCAGGATTTTGTCCGTGTGGTGTAGGTACACCCATAGCGGTCTTATGGAGGGAGTTCCATGATTTTGTCCATGTGGTGTAGGTAGACCCACAGTGCTGTTAGGGAGGGAGTTCCAGGATTTTGTCCATGTGGTGTAGGTACACCCCACAGCGCTGTTAGTGAGGGAGTTCCAGGATTTTCTCCGTTTGGTGTAGGTACATCCACAGTGCTGTTTGGACGGGGAGTTCCAGGATTTGGTCCATGTGGTGTAGGTACACACACAGTGCTGTTAGGAGGGAGTTCCAGTATTTTGTCCGTGTGAGTAGGTAGACCACAGTGCTGTTAGGTAGGGGTTCCAGGATTTTGTCCATGTGGTGTAGGTACACCCACAGTGCTGTTAGGGAGGGAGTTCCAGGATTTTGTCCGTGTGGTGTAGGTACACCCACAGTGCTGTTAGGGAGGGAGTTCAGGTTTTGTCCGTGTGTGTAGGTACACCCACAGTGCTGTTAGGTAGAGAGTTCATGGATTTTGTCCATGTGGTGTAGGTACACCACAGGCTGTTAGGAAGGGAGTTCCGGATTTTGTCTGTGTGGCGTAGGTACACCCACAGCGCTGTTAGGGAGGGAGTTCCAGGATTTTGACCGTGTGGTGTAGGTACATCCACAGTGCTGTTAGGGAGGATGTTCCAGGATTTTATCAATGTGTGTAGGTACACCCACAGTGCTGTATGGGAGGGAGTTCCAGGATTTTGTCCGTGTGGTGTAGGTACACCGACAGTGGTGTTAGTGAGGGAGTTCCTGGATTTTGTCCCTGTGGTGTAGTTACATCCACAGTGCTGTAAGGGAGAGAGTTCCCGGATTTTGTCCCTGTGGTGTAGGTACATCCACAGTGCTGTAAGGGAGGGAGTTCCCGGATTTTGTCCCTGTGGTGGGGTACATCCACAGTGCTTTAATGGAGGGAGTTCCCGGATTTTTGTCCCTGTGTTTGTAGGTACAGCCACAGTGCTGTTAGGGAGGGAGTTCCAGGATTTTGTCCCTGTGGTGTAGGTACATCCACAGTGCTGTAAGGGAGGGAGTCCCGGATTTTGTCCCTGTGTTGTAGGTACAGCCACAGTGCTGTTAGGGAGGGAGTTCCATGATTTTGTCCCTGTGTTATAGGTACACCCACAGTGCTGTTAGTGAGCGAGTTCCAGGATTTTGTCCGTGTGGTGTAGGTAGACGCACAGTGCTGTTAGGGAGGGAGTTCCAGTATTTTGTCCATGTGATGCAGGTAGACCCACAGTGCAGTTAGGTAGAGAGTTCATGTATTTTGTCCATGTGGTGTAGGTACACCCACAGCGCTGTTAGGGAGGGAGTACCCGGATTTGTCTGTGTGGTGTAGGTACACCCACAGGCGGTTAGGGAGGGTGTTCCAGGATTTTGTCCCGTGTGGTATAGGTTCACCCACAGTGCTGTTAGGGAGGGAGTTCCAGGATTTTATCCCTGTGGTCTAGGTACACACACAGCGCTGTTAGGGAGGGAGTTCCAGGATTTTATCCGTGTGGTGTAGGTTCTCCCACAGTGCTGTTAGGGAGGGGTGTTCTTGGAATTTGTCTGTGTGGTGTAAGTGCACCCACAGTGCTGTTAGGACGGGAGTTCCAGGATTTTGTCCGTGTGGTGTAGGTACACCCACAGTGCTGTTAGGGAGGGAGTTTGCAGGATTTTGTCCCTGTGGTGTAGGTAAACCCACAGTGCTGTTAGGGAGGGAGTTCCAGGATTTTGTCCGTGTGTTATAGGTACACCCACAGTGCTGTTAGGGAGGGACTTCCAGGATTTTGTCCTGTGCTGTAGGTACACCCAGAGCGCTGTTAGGGAGGGATTTTCAGGATTTTGTCCGTGTGTTGTAGGTACTTCCACGGTGCTGTTAGGGCGGGAGCTCCACGTTTTTGTCCCCTTTGGTGTATCTTCACCCACAGTGTTGTTAAGGAGGGGGTTCCAGGATTTTGTCCCTTTGGTGTAGGTACACCCACGGTGCTGTTAGGGAGGGAGTTCCAGGATTTTGTCCGTGTGGTGTAGGTACACCCACGCTGCTGTTAGGGAGGGAGTTCTGGGATTTTTTACGTGTGGTATAGGTACACCCAACAGTGCTGTTAGGGAGTGAGTTCCAGGATTTTGTCCGTGTGGTGTAGGTACACCCACAGTGCTCTTAGAGAGGAGAGTTCCAGGATTTTGTCCGTGTGGTGTAGGTACACCCCACGGTGCTTTTAGGCAGGGAGTTCCACGATTTTGTCGTGTGGTGTAGGTTCACCGCAGCGCTGTTAGGCAGGGAGTTCAGGATTTTG
Organism: Carcharodon carcharias; assembly: GCF_017639515.1. Lineage (NCBI taxonomy): Eukaryota > Metazoa > Chordata > Chondrichthyes > Lamniformes > Lamnidae > Carcharodon > Carcharodon carcharias. The sequence continues at coordinate 341,941 of NW_024470678.1, forward strand.
TCTGTGTGGTGTAGGTACCCACAGCGCTGTTAGGGAGGGAAATCCCGGATTTTGTCAATGTGGTGTAGGTACACCCACAGTGTGCTGTCGGGAGGTTCAGGATTTTGTCCGTGGTGGGTAGGTACCATCCACAGTGCTGTTAGGGAGGGAGTCCAGTATTTTGTACCTGTGGTGTAGGAACACTGACAGCGCTGTTAGGGAGGGAGTTACAGCATTTTGTCGTGTGGTGTAGGTACATCCACAGTGCTGTAGGGAGGGAGTTCCAGATTTGTACAATGTGGTGTAGGTACATCCACAGTGCTGTTAGGAGGGAGTTCCAGGATTTTATCAATGTGGTGTAGGTACACCCCACAGTGCCTGTATGGGAGGAGAGTTCCAGGATTTTGTCCGTGTGGTGTAGGTGCACCCACAGTGCTGTTAGTGAGGGAGTTCCTGGATTTGTCCCATGGTGTAGGTACACCCACAGCGTATCTAGGGAGGGAGTTCCAGGATTCTGTCCGTGTGGGGTAGGTACACCACAGTGCTGTTAGGCAGGGAGTTCCAGGATTTTGTCCTGTGGTGTAGGTACACCGACAGCGCTGTTAGGGAGGGAGTTCAGGAAATTGTCCGTGTGGTGTACGTACATCCACAGTGCTGTTAGGGAGGGAGTTCCAGATTTTTGTCCGTGTGGTGTAGGTACACCCACAGTGCTGTTGGACGGGAGTTCCAGGATTTTGTCCTGTGGTGTAGGTACACCACAGTGATATTAGGGAGGGAGTTCCAGGATTTTGTCCGTGTGGGGTAGGTACACCACAGTGCTGTTAGGGAGGGAGTTCCAGGATTTTGTCCGTGTGGGGTAGGTACACACCACAGTGCTGTTAGGTAGGGAGTTCAAGGATTTTGTCCATGTGGTGTAGGTAACCACAGTGCTGATAGGAGGGAGTTCCAGGATTTGTCCCATTGTGGTGTAGGTACACCCACAGTGCAGTTAGGAGGAGTTCCAGGATTTTCTCGGTGTGGTGTAGGTACACCTCAGTGCTGTTAGGGAGGGAGTTCCAGGATTTTGTCCCTGTGTGGAGGTACACCCACGAGCGCTGTTAGGGAGGTAGTTCCTGGATTTGTCCGTGTGGGTGTAGGTACACCCACAGTGCTGTTAGGGAGGGAGTCCCAGGATTTTGTCCCGTGTGTGTAGGTACACCCACAGTGCTGTTAGGGTGGGAGTTCGTGGATTTTTTCCCTGTTGTGCAGGTACACCCACAGTGCTGTTAGGGAGGGGAGTTCCAGGATTTTGTCCAGTGGGTGTAGGTACACCCACAGCGCTGTTAGGGAGGGAGTTCCAGGATTTTGTCCATGTGGTGTAGGTACACCCACATTGCTTTTAGGGAGGGAGTCCAGAATTTTGGTCCATGTGGTGTAGGTACACCCACAGTGCTGTTAGGGAGGGAGTTCCAGTATTTTGTCCCTTTGGTGTAGGTACACCCACAGTGCTTGTAGGGAGGTAGTAACAGGATTTTGTCTGTGTGGTGTAGGTACATCCACAGTGACTGTTAGAGGAGGGAGTTCCGTAATGATTTTGTCCATGTGGTGTACACGGTACTCCCACAGCGCTGTTAGCGTGAGCGAGTTCCAGGATCTTGTCTGTGTGGTGTAGGTACACCCACTTGTGCTGTTAGGGAGGGAGATCCCGAATTTCGTCCCGTGTGGGTGTAGGTTCACCCACAGTGCTGTTAGGGAGGGCAGTTCCAGGATTTTATCCCTCTTGGTGTAGGTTACACCCACAGGCTGGTAAGAGGAAGGACGTTCACAGGATTTTGTCAATGTCGATGTAGGTACCCCCAAGCAAGTGCCTGTTAGGGAAGGGAGTTCAGGCTTTTGTCCCGTGTGGTGTAGGTTCACCACAGTGCTAGTTAGAGACGGAGTCTCAGGCATTTGTCCCCTGTGGTGTAGGTAACTCACAGCGCTGTAACGGGGGGATTTCCCAGGATTTTGTCCGTGATTGTGTCGATACACCACAGTGCTTTTAGGCGAAGGGAGTTGCAGGATTTTGCCCTGTGGTGTAGGTACACCCACAGTGCTGTTAGGGAGGGATTTCCAGGATTTTGTCACTGTGGTGTAGTTATACCCACAGTGCTGTTAGGGAGGGAGTTCCAGGATTTTGAACCTGTGGTGTAGGTACACCCACAGTGCTGTTAGGGCGGGAGTTCAAGAGTTTGTCCCTGTGGTGTAGGTACACCCACAGTGCTGTTAGGGAGGGAGTTTCCAGGATTTTGTCCATGTGGGTGTAGGTACACCACAGTGTGTTAGGGAGGAGTTCCAGGATTTTGTCCATGTGGGGTAGGTAAACCCACAGTGCTTTAGGAGGGAGCTCCAGGATTTGTCCCATGTGGTTTAGGTGTACCCAAAATGCTGTTAGGGAGTTCCAGGATTTTGTCCGTGTGGTGTAGGTACACCCCACAGTGCTGTTAGGACGAGAGTTCCAGGTTTTTGTCCGTGTGGTGTAGGTACCCACAGTGCTGTTAGGGAGGGAGTTCCAGGATTTTGTCCTGTGTGGTAGGTACACCCACAGTGCTTTAGGGAGGGGAGTCCAGGATTTTGTCCTGTGGTTGTAGGTACACCACCAGTGCTGTTAGGGAGGAGTCCAGGATTTTGTCCTGTTGGTGTAGGTACACCCACAGTGCTGTTAGGGAGAGAGATCCAGGATTTTTAGTGTGGTGTAGGTACACCCAGTGCGTTAGGGAAGGTAGTTCCAGGGATTTTGTCCCGTGTGGTGTAGGTACACCCCACAGTGCTGTTAGGGTGGGAGTTCCAGGATTTTGTGCCGTGGTGTAGGTAAACCCACATTGCTGTTAGGGAGGGAGTTCCAGGATTTGTCCCTGTGGTGTAGGTAGCACCCACAGTGCTGTTAGGAGGGAGTTTCCAGGATTTTGTCCCTGTGGTGTAGTACACCCACAGTGCTGTTAGGGAGGGAGTTCCAGATTTTGTCCTGTGGTGTAGGTACACCCACAGTGCTGTTGAGGAGGAGTTCCAGGATTTTGTCCCGTGTGGT